>NW_015649561.1:8095-15456 GCF_001515625.1 Sinocyclocheilus rhinocerous | reverse complement strand
GTAGTGAAGTAAAAGTAAAAGTTACTCAAAATAAAACTACTCCAGTAAAGTACAGATACTTGAAACATTTACTTAAGAACAGTAACGAAGTAAAACTACTTTGTTACTGTCCACCACTGCATAGAGGCTACGACGTATGTCCGACGCAGAAGTAAATATCAGCCTTTAATCTACTCTCCTGTCTGATTTGTGGTTAAGGCTAGAAGGGATACAGCTGCGGCTACTTGGCATGCACATTTACATATTTTCCGAGCCAACAATATAACGTGAAACCTAGGAAAATGGTTTTAAAAAAAGCACATGGCGCCATATATATATATATATATATATATAGTGTTGGGGAAAGTTACTTTTAAAAGTAATGCATTACAATATTGCGTTACTCCCTAAAAAAGTAACTAATTACGTTACTTAGTTACTTTTTATGGAAAGTAATGCGTTATATTACTTTTGCGTTACTTTCACGCTACTTTTTAAATATATGCAGGGCTTGATTGTTTTTAATATAAGAAGTTCTATTTATAGCAAATATAAAAGCCCTTTCACACCAAAAAGTGTAATGAATAAACCTCAGGCTGAAGCAAAAGTAAATTCACGTCTGTACCGTAGAACGCAGGAGAAGAAACACTCTTCAGCAATAAAAAAACAAAGCACAGTTGTTAGTTTCTCTAAAGTCATTTTTGCTTATTAGTATGGTTGAACTGGATCATCAAAGGTCTGCAGCAAAGACATTGGTTAATAAAATGGGATTGGATACATTTGTGTTATTTAACATATTTAATTATTGCAGGTTTGCGTCATATTCTGAGTTTGCATTTCACTGTTTTAATTCATTTTGATGAATACTAAATCTGTTTTTTGTGAGTCGGATGAATTAATGCACATTCACATTTAGTCTAGAACTACAGTAACATCATGTTCACACAGCGCACACAACTCCTTAGAGGAAGTTAAATTAAAAGCGCCCATCCATTAAAAAAAAGTGTCTCACACGGCTCCGGGGGTTGAACAGAGGCCTTCTGTAAAAGCATCGATTCGCAACAGAAGGCCTTTTGAATATGGATATTTTTCTTACAAAAACGCATCGATTCGCTACAGGAGGCCTTTGTTCACCCCCCGGAGCTGTGTGAGACACTTTTTTTTATGGATGGGCTCTTTTTATTTCACTTCTTTTGGACTGATGCATGCAACACCCGCTGAGTGGCATTAAACAGCTTGAAAGATCAAAAACAATTTTTAATATAACTCCGACTGGATTCGTCTGAAAGAAGAAAGTCATATACACCTAGGATGACTTGAGGGTGAGTAATTTATGGGCTAATTTTCATTTTTGGGTGAACTAACCCTTTAAGTCTTTTGTCAATAAGTAGAGACTGAAGAAATAACGCAGTGAACCTTGTTTCATGTATCTATTTTAAATTTAGAGAGAGTTTTAAGAAGGCGACAAAACTGCTTATGAAAACGAGTTAGTAACAACATGAGGGTGAGTAGCCTATTATGATAACAGCGTTATCTCTATATTGTTATAGAGTTCTGTGACAAAATTCATGTCACAAGTTTTTGACAAGAGGTCACTGTCAGGCAGTTGTTTTAACCAGATGTCTTGCTATTAAAGTTAACAATCGCCTGTTAATAAATAATTAGGTTAATAAGATAAATAATTAGGCCTAGTTTTTGTCAAGTGTTTATTTAAAAACATCCAGTTATGCAGAATATAAGATGGTAAATATTTAATTGATGAGTTGTCAGCAAGAATCCTTGCAGTGTATGCATATATATTCCTGAGTGGCATGAGAAGATTTCTGAGGACAGACAGACAGACAGACAGATAGATAGATAGATAGATAGATAGATAGATAGATAGATAGATTTTCTTATAGAATTTTATTTATTTGTTTGTTTGTTTATTTAAGCTTAATTTTGAGTAATTTGGCCCTTCATAATAAAATGTGTAGTTCATCATTATTAATTGTGGTAGTCCATTTTTTTTTTCATGTCACATACAAATTAATAGCACATTACATATTGAAAGACTGTGTTTGCAAAACTTGTTAACCAATTATTGTTTAAGCTATCAGAAACAAGCAGAACCATCAAAGTATCTGCAGATCTAAATAATCATATGTAGGGGCTTTTTTCAGATGCTTGCTATGTTTACAAGCTGTTTTTCAGAATGAAAATACATTAATTTGAACTCTTAACACTTAGAACTAGCAATTTAATATAAATTGACCAGAACCTGAAAAATACTTCACCACACGGTATGAAGCAAAACAACAGAAGCCCGTTTTTTCCCCCGCTGTACACATTTCTGTGAAACATTTAGCTTTTTATTTGGCTCTCAAGTTCAGGCGAAAGTAGGCTAAAAGTTCACATTTCAGGCATTTGTCATACTTCATGTCATTTCTAATTTCAGTGTATATTTATTGTATTAGTAGAAACATTTCATGATGCATTTCGTTGTTTCATCATATTTTGTTCACTTAATTCCTCCTTAGCTACGCCTCAGGTCAGCTATGATATTCCTGAGTGGCATGAGAAGATTTCTGAGGACAGACAGACAGATAGATAGATAGATAGATAGATAGATAGATAGATAGATAGGTAGGTAGATAGATAGATAGATAGATAGATAGATAGATAGATAGATTTTCTTATAGAATTTTATTTATTTGTTTGTTTGTTTATTTAAGCTTAATTTTGAGTAATTTGGCCCTTCATAATAAAATGTGTAGTTCATCATTATTAATTGTGGTAGTCCATTTTTTTTTTCATGTCGCATACAAATTAATAGCACATTACATATTGAAAGACTGTGTTTGCAAAACTTGTTAACCAATTATTGTTTAAGCTATCAGAAACAAGCAGAACCATCAAAGTATCTGCAGATCTAAATAATCATATGTAGGGGCTTTTTTCAGATGCTTGCTATGTTTACAAGCTGTTTTTCAGAATGAAAATACATTAATTTGAACTCTTAACACTTAGAACTAGCAATTTAATATAAATTGACCAGAACCTGAAAAATACTTCACCACACGGTATGAAGCAAAACAACAGAAGCCCGTTTTTTCCCCCGCTGTACACATTTCTGTGAAACATTTAGCTTTTTATTTGGCTCTCAAGTTCAGGCGAAAGTAGGCTAAAAGTTCACATTTCAGGCATTTGTCATACTTCATGTCATTTCTAATTTCAGTGTATATTTATTGTATTAGTAGAAACATTTCATGATGCATTTCGTTGTTTCATCATATTTTGTTCACTTAATTCCTCCTTAGCTACGCCTCAGGTCAGCTATGAAGGCCTATGGAGTGCTATGGGGGGATCTGCTATCCTCTCATCCAGTCATTCCTTTGGTTTAAAGGTGACATGTAATGAAAATGTGACTTTTTCCTTGTTTAAGTGCTTTAATCGGGTCCCCGGTGCATCTACCAACCCAGAAAACGTGAAAAAGAACAACCCAGTAAATTTTTTTGGTAAGCCTTTCTCTGCAAGCTTGTGAAAAAACGAGCCGCTCAGATTTTGCTCCTCTGTGACGTTTTAAGGGGAACTTATTATAATATTACCGCCCCTTAATTTGCACATTTCCACCCACGGCGCCACCATTGTGTTCAGAAGTGACATCGGTGTACCAGTTATAACGCCATGGCAAATGTTTGAGCAAAGCATGCTAACTGTTCTGTCTCTGGCTGCACTGACGAGCACAGAACACTGTTAAGAGTCCCAGCCTCAGAGGAGACAGAAGAGCAGTGGATTTATTGATTTATTTACTGTATATTACGCTGCTGCCACACAGATCTTATATAAACATACAATTTCTTTCCCAGCTGTTTACCTTCACAGACATAATCGGCTGTTTTTGTAACTTATGTGTTTTTAACATAAACTTATGTGTCTTTGACAGTTTAAGCGCAATAAAACATGACAGAGAACTTAGTTTAGTACTCACATGCTGTGTGACAGCCGCTTTCTTCTTCTTCTTCTTCTTCTGGTGTATTATGGCGGTTTGGCAAGCCAACAAAAAATCTGGATCTGGAGTGTGGGGTGTGCATAGATTTGGAAGAAAAAATGGAGGAAAAGGAGAGAGGAAATTAAAAACTGTTCCTGTGTTTTTCAGGTATTTAAATAATATTTCATGCACTCTTGATTGCACTGACCCATTTCCTAACAATACTTTTAGAGAAATATTATCAACTCCTAGCCATCCTAATTCTTGAATTAAAGGGATAGTTTCCAAAAATGAAAATTCTGTCATTAATTACTCATGTCGTTCCAAACCCGTAAGATCTTCGGAACACAAATTAAGATATTTCTGATAAAATCTGAGAGCTCCCTGACCCTGCATAAACAGCAATGCAAATGCAATGTTTCCAGGTCCAGAAATGTAGCAAGGCCATCTGTAAAATAGTCCATGTGACATCAGTGGTTCAACCGTAATTTTGCGCAGCTACGAGAATACTTTTTGTGCGCAAAGGAAACAATAATACCATAATTTATTCAACAATTCTTCTCCCCGAGTTACGTCTTCTGCCATTTTGGAGAGTACCCCAGAACGTAATCAACATAATCATCCTTGTTTACATTCAGCATGTGCGCGATTACGATTCATCTAAAAAACTGTTTATTTGGGCATGAAGCCTCTCCTCCACTGACATCCATAAAAAAACAGCCTCTGGTCTCCTTTCCCATGTACTGCGTTAGCATTAGCCGTTACACTTTTTTGGCTAAAGGTTGCAGGCTTGCCTTCTAGTGGCTTTGGCCTTAGTAATCCTAAAGACATTGATTAGCTTGTTTGACTACGGTTGGAGCTAAACTCTGCAGGACAGCGGCACTCCAGACCAGGACTGACGTTGCCTATCCCTGCTCCAGACACTTGATTGGACTGACATATGTAGTTCTCTATTAAAAATCTTTGGTTACTTCATACCAGTGAACTCTTCGATGTTATCATTACTGAATGACGACTCTATGGCCCTGTCCCAAATCGGACCCTAAATCCTTGCGTTCTTCCAATTGTGCACAAACATCTACATTGAAGACCTGGACTATAGTGGCTGAGGAGAATTCAAAGTATCAATCACAAATCAAAGACCTGAACTCAGAGTGAACACAGTTGACTTCTCCTGCCCTCCCCACCACCCCGCCCCCTGTGTGTATGTACCTTTGACATATATGTCTGACATACCATAAAACATTTGATCATTTGTGTGTGTGTGAGTGTACTTGTTTATGCTACCAAATGTCCCCACAAGGATAGTAAAACCTGAAATTTTTGACATTGTGGGGACAGACTTGTGGTCCCCACAAGGGAAGAAAATTATTAAAAATAGTAAACGATGTTTATCTGAAAGTGTAACAATGCAAACAGGTTTTCTTTAAGGGGTTGGTTTAGGGTTAGGGGATAAAAAATTTGCGTTTGGTCAGTATAAAAGTAATAGAAGTCTATGGAAAGTCCCCACAATTCACAGAAACAAACATGCGTGTGGTGTGTGTGTTTTTACCTGCTGCATAACATGTGCTCTTTTGAAAAGAGACTGCAGGGTTAAGTGGGGTGGGAGAGGGATTAAAATAAAAAAATAAAATAATTATATTATATTATGTTCACTTCATAACATTTTATGCTGCATTTCATGTTATTTTTATATTTTACTTAAATTAACAACGGCATATGGTATTGAATGTCATATTTCGTCAAATAAATAAATAAATGAATAGACAGACAGACAGAAATATAGATTTTATATATTTTATATTATATTTAAATATAATAGATTTAGATTTTATATTATATCTCGTTTTATATCTATTTATTATTTCTTACAACATTCCGTGATTACATTTTATAAATACGTGTGCATTAAATAATTTTTTTTGTACGCGAAGCTTTATAAATTAACGTTCATAATCTGTGTAAGTGGAGGAGACTTTTATTATTGCTCCTTATTTGTACCCTTGGTGAATGACCCTGCAGCGCTCAGGTTGATTAACCCGGAAGTACCCACGCGGCACTCCGTCCGGTTCTGCGGGCTCAAGGGGAGAAACGCTGAAGCACCATGGCTCTGTTCTAATCGCGTTTATTAAGAGAAGTGTGATCAATTTACCGGCAATCCGTCACCATCCGCGCCTTAAAAATGGACCTCCAGTCAAGAGGCTTGTCCTGGGGGCATCAACTTTATCAGTAGTAACATCTGGAAACTGTATTTATTATTTTTTCCCCCATACTGTCACTTTTTCTCGCCTTTGCACGCTACATGGGATTTAAACCTAAAGTGTCAGCAGTTAGCCACCACTTCTCACGTGATTAACCCAAATATCCCTGTGGAAACCAAGACGCCCTCTGTTAGTAACAAAAAAACAAACTTTCAAGAAACACGTTGACGAAGTCTTGCCCTCAAGTTTTCCCATTTGTCTGCGGCGCCGGGTGAGTAATCCTGTCTATGCTAACTTTGATAGCCGCGTTTAAACCGATAATCGTAGGGGCCAAGCGGGCCTAGATTGATCCTCACGACGGGTTTAATGTTGATGTGTGCTCATGTATCAAACATTTTCTTCGTAAAACGCTTTTCTTTTAACTTGTCAATGATTATTTTCCCAATGTCCCTCCCTAATAAGCCGGTTATGTGTTTCTGGGGCTTTATTTCCCAGCACGTCGCTTTTTTCAGTTTCACATTCATATTGCTCATATTTCTGGGAGTCGGTCATCTGAAATTTGGGGAACATATAAACTCGGCACAGTTTTGTCCCGTCCCGTTGAGGTTTACATGGCCTATCGACCGTGGATGGCTTGTTCTCTGGTATTTGAGGAGCATTTGTGACCGTTAAATGTCTCATGTGACGCGTCGAAGGAATGTCGGCACGCGGACGCTATAATACGTTTGACCGATTTTTTTCCTCAACACTCGATTTTACCGACGTTTTACATACGATACTGTAAACGAACCGGAGCGTCGATCTCACTGCCCGTCGGCTTTCACCATGTCATTGATTTAGAGGGGTGTAGCTAATTAGCTAGTGCGGTGAAATCGACACTTCCCTTCACATTTGCTTTGGGCCCGGCTTGATTTTATGGTTTTCTCAGATGGTTGTCGAGGTGGGTTTGATGGTCAGATGGCGTGTGGAGGTCGTTAAATCTTGGTTTGGGAATAAAACTATGTTGTTATGGTATGGAAAGTGGAGTGGATCTGAACGTGTCGGTGCCATATGCAGGCTAGCGCTGTTAGCCACACCGGCAGTGCATCATGGCTGCGCTGTGACACGTCTGTAGGAGCAGATCGCTGCTTTCCTCACACTTCTGGGAACCCAGTGTGCACAAAACTCAACATTTGGAAAATGTTACCATATGGTTTTTTTTTTTTTTTTTT
>NW_015649561.1:6473-7812 GCF_001515625.1 Sinocyclocheilus rhinocerous | reverse complement strand
TATATACATATATATATACAATAGTTTATGTACTTATTTTAATATAAAATTTGAGAATTATATTATTTGATGCTAATTATATAAGACAAAACACAAATCTTTTAATGGAAATACATTATAGAAACTGCAGTTACATGACGTGTGAGATGACAAAATATAATAGATGTATTACAATTAAAAACATTACCTTGTTATAATAGTGTTATATAATAGTTATCGATATATCAATTATAAATGACAAAATAAATAACCATGTTAGAATAGTGTAATATTATGCATATTATGCATTTATAATAGTGCTTTATAATTAACATGTACAACTAGGGATGCACCGAAATGAAAATTGCAAAAATTTTTGCATAATCCCTGCCTGCCCGCGAGTCTGACCTGCCCACAAACACTTCCACTAGTTAGTGTGTTTACATCATGTCGAGAAGACGCTGTGTTCAAGGATACCACAGAAATACAATTTGAACCTTTTGTTGTGTGCTTGTTTTACCGAGGACTGCTTCTTGAATCTTGGCTTTTATCTTCGTCGGCTTCTAATCTTCTTTATTTGTACTAACAAGCTCTCCAAACCACAAACTGTAAGTACGATTGATACGTTATGTTTACATTTTCAATTGAGTGCTCAAAATATCAAGTTTTTTTGCTAATATGAGATGTGTACCTAGTAGGGCTGCACGATTATGACAAAAATCATAATTGTCGATTATTCCCTTGAAATTGTAATTGCGATTATTAATTACGATTATCACAATTTACATTGAATGATGTTTATACTATTGTTTGATGCAACTGCATGCCATATTTTTATATGAAAATAAACAAGCTGAAAACACTCTAACTGAAAAACCTTTAGTGCTTTTCTATAGTATTAAGCCTCAAATGTCAAATATACATCGGATTGGTTTCTTTAAATTATAAATTATTTTAGCTCTACCTATGTGTTTTACAATGAGTTAAAAGCAATTTGGATGTTGGAGTTTCAGTATATGAAGGATTTTATAATTAAGTCAGCCTGGTTCGTTCATTTATTTCCTCGTGGCTCTGTCATATGAACGACCATAGTGGGTTTAGTTGCTTAAAGGTGTAGTTAAACCCCAAAATGAACTTTTCCATTGTGTATTCACCCACTTTCTTCTGTGGAAAACAAAATGTAATACAGATTGACAGTTTCAGTTACACATTACTTTCATTGTGTGGAAAAAAGATGCAGTGGAAGTGGATGGTGAATGTGTAACATCTAATTTTGTGTTATGCAAAAGAAAGTAATTTGAAGGTAATGGTTGATGCAGAGAGCATTAGTCATGTGTGTGTGTGTGTGTGTGTGTGTATG
>NW_015649561.1:0-6463 GCF_001515625.1 Sinocyclocheilus rhinocerous | reverse complement strand
ATAAACATAAATATAAAGTTTAAACATTATTAAAGACAAGTGACAGCCAGTAAATAAGAACAAATGAACAAATTACAAGTAATAGCACAATTAAATATAGGCCTATAGCACAAAAATAGAAATGAAATGATGCTTTAGGTTTTTATGTTTGTAGATGTTCAGGTACAGAAATTGAAAAATCACATATAAAATAACTTTTGCATATTCTTCACTCTGTTGCACCTTGATTTTTTTTCATAGCCATTTGAAATTAGAGGCGACCACTGCATTTTAATCATGAATTGAAAAAAAAGTGCAATGTTTGAGTTATATTAGACTTAGGGATGTTCATTTTAACTGGTTAACCGACCGTAAGAATTTTGACCGATTAATACAATCAGTTAAACGGTTTAAAAAGTCATTTAATTTATTTTGTCAGTAATTTATACATTTTTAAAAAGGTTTGCTGCATGGTTAAAATACGGTACGCTTAAAAAAAAAAAATTTTTAGGGGGAAAAAAACAAGTCGCATATAAGTCCCATTTTAATTTTTTTTTCCATCCAGAAATGCCTAATGCCGGTAAAAAAATGTTTCTCGTATAGGCCTATTTATTTGGTTTATATATTATATATATATATAGCCTAGCTTTATTATGTTTTTCTCCGCTCGCAGAGGCGCTGCAGGTGCGTGATGTGATATGTTGACCATGTGAATCTTCATGTTTGCTGCTTTTTGCGCATGTAAAATTAATCCCTGGGAAACAAATGTTAGTATTTTTTTAACGGGTCACAGACACTTATCCTTTCTAATTTAATTCAATTCTAATTTAAAATCCTGTCGCTTATGGTATGGTACAGTGATACAGCGTTTCCTTGGTTACCACTGTAAACAAGCAGCACTGGGCGTATTAACACTAATTTAAATGCATTATACAGAGACAGAATGAAAAGAAAACGCCATTTCTGAAAACAGTCAGTTCCGTTCCCCTCAGAAACACATTCATAAAATAAAATATTTGGATTTTAGTCCTATATTTTGCGCATCGTGAACAGTGATCTTGTTCTGCCTGCTACAGTATTTTCTCCTCTTTGTGTCCGTCTTCAGCATCTCTGGCCTCTGTTAATGGCCGTTTACAGACCAAGTATAATAATGTAATATTTCCACACAAATGGCCATTGGGAAAATGATTGCAGTGCAGTTTGTGTGCAAGCACGGAACAGAAGATTGAAGATAGCTGCACCGGCAGCTATAGGGTTAATGCGGTAGAGACGAGCGAGTTAGTTAGGCTGGGGCGCCTGTGATACAGCTGTTCTGCGTTCTGATTAAAAGTTAAGACACAGAGCGTCTTTTGTCTGTCGTTCTTCAAACATTACAGTAGACATATTTTGGTTTACAAACTGTATCGTTTCATCAGTTAGTCACGTTAGCACTCGGCTAATGTATCCACCATTATTGTTTTAAGTGTTCACAGTTTAGCAGCTAAACTTTAGCTGTGGGCACGATTCGCTTGCATAAGTGTTTTTGTATTTTATGTCATTATTATAAGAACGGATTGGAGCACTATATTATTGTTTTATGTAAAGGTGCTTTGTCAAAGGTAGCGCTCGCTAACTTGCTCAAGGACTCCTCTCTGACGTTAGATGCATTTAAACCTGTTGTAGAGGACTCCAACACAATATTAGGACATTTTAAAATACCATATGACCTGCTCTTTAAAACCTTGCTGGTTAAACATTTCATTCGCGTGCTGTTTTGATGTGCGCTTATTCAGAGTGCGTATCATTGGCAAATGACTCCAATATTAAATGTATATTCTGAAAAAATTACAATGTTTTCTGACCTTAGATGCATTTAAACCTGTTGTAGAGGACTCCAACACAATATTAGGACATTTTAAAATACCATATGACCTGCTCTTTAAAACCTTGCCGGTTAAACATTTCATTCGCGTGCTGTTTTGACGTGCGCTTATTCAGAGTGCGTACACCTGAAACGCTTGCGCGTACTAGGGCCTGGCGATGTGACGATATTATCGTATATCGACGATGTCTCGTAAGTATCGCGATGTTGATGTCAACAGTCAGGTAACAGACGATTATCGACATTATCGGAAAAAAAAGACAAATGATAAACCTAGTAAGTTGCAAAAAATATTTTACATGGCTCCATAGTCACCATACAGGTCTTTTTGCAAGCAAGAATGAAATAATTTAGTAGGAGGGTTGGGAATCGAAAAGCTATTCCAATTTTTGAAATCAGATCCGATGCGTAAGGTCAGGAATCAAATTACTTGTTATAAAATGACATTTCGATTCTGCTTCTCGATTTCTGTATGCGCATTTATTGTGATTTCAGAAGATTCAATTGCAAGAAGACGAAATAGAACTCACTTCTGCACTCTCGCGCTGTTTTCTGTGCTGCGCGCACACACAAAGCACACGCACAAAAGCCGCCTTTATTCGCGAACACTGGACTGAGCTCTCTTTCTCGCATTCTTACACATTCGAATGGACAACTACACACAGAATTATATCAAAATATCCCATAAATACAATCGGTTATGTCTTAAGTGAACGTAAAGAGTTTTGGATCCGTGCATTGACAGCAGCTGCTGCCACCAGTTGTTAATGTTAATCAAAGAACAAAAGAAAAGAAAATCCCTCACTGATCTTGACTGAATCACTTTTGTAACCTCAGTTTATATTTTATTTGCCTGTTGTTTCGGCGCTGACTACTGTAATGGCAACGTGCATCTTTGTATGCGATTATTTTGGAGATGCGTTCCAATATAATTTATTAGGGATGCACCGATACGGTATCGGGCCCGATACTGTGCTCCTGTACTCGTTAAAATGCCCCGATACCGAACGCCGATACCACACAGCATGTGATAAGTGCCATATTCAGACAAAGAAACACCACCAACAGACAGCAGAATGGAGTTATTAGAGATTAAGGATGGAGTTATTAGAGATTAAGGATGTCT
Source organism: Sinocyclocheilus rhinocerous (assembly GCF_001515625.1). NCBI lineage: Eukaryota > Metazoa > Chordata > Actinopteri > Cypriniformes > Cyprinidae > Sinocyclocheilus > Sinocyclocheilus rhinocerous. The sequence continues at coordinate 3,497 of NW_015649561.1, read as the reverse complement.
ACAAAGTATATGTATGCGATGAATATAATGTTAAACATTCAGTATTAATGCCTGTATAGTTGATGTGCGCGAGCTGATGAGCAAAGCACGCTGAGTGGATTGAGCGCGCAGCGGCGCAGATGCGCGAGCTTGTCGAGTGAATATACCTTTCTCACAGACATGACTGGAAAGTTTGTAGTTCGGTCGGATGTGTCAAAAACTAGTAAAACAATGCACAAGTTACTTAATGAGAGAGAGAGAGCGCACTTCTGTTGTGTGATCTTTGATGTTCACTCACTTAGCACACGCATCATTTGGATTAAAACTAAATCGTAAAAATAAGACCATTTATAGGGGCATTCACTATAAACATAATTTATTTTCAACCTTAGGCATACACGACTTTCTGGCGAAAGTAAATCTAACAGCCTGTGTGAAATGCGCTGCACTACTTGTCTCTCTCATTCCACACCAGTACAAATACGTGCCCGCGTTGTGCGTGTTTTGCTTGCTTGAGTGTTTCTGCATTATATGAGTGGCTCTGGAATATAAATCGCAGCACGTTTCAGATGAAAAAAAACGCGACTTCAAACTTGTAAAATACCTTTTAATGGGCATAATTAAGTGTGAAAATATACATATACAGTCAAACCAAAAATTATCCAGAGACCAGATGTAATATTTGATATTTTTTTACTAGTGGGTGCAGGACACTATAGTTCCTTTATGTAAGTTAGGAATAGGATAGGAATAGGAAAATAAAGTAAACTGTGACAAATTATACCCAAAAATTCTTCATACAGTGGACTACCAGTAACCTTTCTATCAAAATTATCTGACATTATCAAGCTGAATTTGTTCTAACACAGTTTAAAATATGTATTTTGATTAATAAAATAAAAATGACAAAAATTACAACACAAAAATGAAATTTAAATTACCCTGCTTATATCTCATTTCAAGATCAAAGACCGCAATAGGAGAGCGCGTGGCATCAGCACTAGAAAGATAAGTTTGTCTTACTACTTTTAATGAAGATGATTGTGTTGACCGTCTGCGTCTTGCTTTCAGTTTAATTTGCGGCAGTTTGCGCTTCGGCTTGCTGAAGAGTCTGCAGCGATGCGTCCGCAGCGATGCGTGTTGCATTAGCACAGTCTGACTAATGTCATATAGCCTATAACACGCTCTCACACGTTTATTATTTTAACATTTTGGGAGGAGTAAAATTTACATATGTGATTTCAACAACCAGATGCATTTACACTTGTCCAGTTTCGTCAGGAATGCGGCCCAGACCACCTCCTGAAGTGGTTTGAGCGATCCGATTTATATCCGTCTCGAATGCGTTTCGGAGGGCATTTACACTTGGTCTTTTCATGATCGGATAGCTGTCCGATCAGAAAAAACGCATGAAGTGACCAGGTGTAAACAGGCCCTAGGAGTGTAAATCGGATGGTTTGTCACGATACGATATCGATTCTCATACCCAGTGATATGATATTTGCTGATACTATATTATATACCTATTTTAAACAACCATCTACATTTTTATTAACTCACAAATGCAACCAAAACGTATAACATGAACATTTATCTTTAATTTTCACATCCTGTTCCTCAATTGGGACATTCGCAACAAAAAGTAGGCCTACACTTTTTTGTTTGTTTTTTTTCTTCAATTATTTATTTTTCTTTGTCACCCACAAGATCAGTAATCTTAAGATATTACAAGAGTCAAGACAGTCTTTCAGGTTTCTGTGCTAAAATATGCAATGTGTAAAATAATGTAATGTAAATCCTCCATTAGGAAACAACACAAACGAGGTACTTCAGTTGTAGAAAAAAATAAAAAAAATAAGACTTTTTTTGGCTGCTACTATGGGCTCAGTACTAAAAACCTTTTCTACAGATAACCAAATTACAAGCAATAGCAGAAATATAACAGACACAAATTAAATAAACAGTGCTTTTCAGGTTTTTCAGGTAGATCTAAAATAAATATTCAGGTACAGAAATGTAGTAATCAAATGTAAAATAACACTGCGTAGTCTTCACTGTATAGATTAACTATAGATAGCATATATAGATATAGAATATATAGATAGAATCCTTATAAAAGTTGTTCAGTCAAAATCAGTGAGATTTTTTTTCTTTGACAGAAGTCTGCTTTCACTTTAAGAATGAAAGCACGGATCCTACTGATACACATGCGTTTTCTTTCTCAACTGTTACGTTAAGACATAGGCCTAACCAACTGTGTTTACTAGGATATTCGCCAAGGCGCACATGTTGATGTAATTTGGTCCGTATTTGTTCATCCATGCACAAAAAAGTAGAAGAGCTCAAGTATTCACACTGTGTGCGAGTGCCACTGCGCGCTGAAAACTTCTCACAAGCGCTTGACAATTCTGTCAACTATCCACAGCGTCTTTAACGCTCTCCCTTTAGACAGTCTTATCGTCCCGACACGTGAGTTTGAACGAGAATGCAAGCGTTGGCGGTAATGCATACATGGACATTGGTAAATCACTGCGCGCTGAAAACTTCTCACAAGCGCTCGACAATTCCGTCAACTATCCCGAGCGTCTTTTACGCTCGTCCCTTCAGGCAGTCTTATCGTCCCAACACGTGAGTTTGAACGAGAATGCAAGCGTTGGCGGTAATGCATACATGGACATTGGTAAAAATGTGGACCGTGTCAAAATAAGGTGCCTATTTATACTACACACATCAATATTTTACGTGCGTCATCGATGCATCGTATCGTTAGACATTTAATCGATGGATCGTTACACCCCTAATGTTAACCAGGAGTCACTCTCATTTATAATCACGACATCGTCTGATAAAATCGACATGCATCTACACTAAAGAGCGGCTATGTGGTGGTTTTGGCTATATTACTTGTCTCATTCATCGCACTGCCTGCGTCTTGAGTAACAAACTAAGAAAACAACAAACAAAAGTGCATAATATTAACGGACTAACTATGCTCATATTTATAATTCCAAACAGTCAGTTAGCGACAGGTGCTTGGAAACGCTGTTTTGTATTTAAAGGGGTCATATAATGCAATTTCAAATTTTCCTTTCTCTTTGGAGTGTTACAAGCTGTTTGTGCATAGACCCCTAAAGATCCCTAAAGTTGCAAAGACTAAAGTCTCAAACCCAAAGAGATATTCTTTATAAAAGTTAAGCCCTCCTAAAACGCCTCGTTTAAACACGCCCCCACATGTCTACGTCACTGTGTGGGAAGATTTGCATAACACCGCCCAAATGTTCACGCAAAGAAAGAAGGCGTAACTTTTATTCTCGCTGTAGTTGTTGCCACAGCCGCCATGTCGTGAAGACGCTGTGTTTCGTTGTGAAAGCAAACTACTTAGTTTGGCCTTCCAAAAGAGGACGATATCCGCTTCGTCATGCCTAGAGCTGATCCGTGCTGGTCGCTGAGGAAATACATCGACTTGGCGCTGTGGATCACCGGATCGGCTTCCACCGTGGACGAAGCGGAGTCCAGCC
>NW_015649560.1:925-1016 GCF_001515625.1 Sinocyclocheilus rhinocerous | reverse complement strand
TCAGTGGCAAATCCTTTAAATATGAAAAACGTACTTACAGTCTGTTAGTCAGACTTGTAGTCTATGTAGTCTACTCTCCCAGGAAACAGTC
>NW_015649560.1:431-697 GCF_001515625.1 Sinocyclocheilus rhinocerous | reverse complement strand
AGCTGAAGCCGGGCAAGAGTGAGCTGAGGCGGCGGGGTCGAGAACAGCGGTCCCGGCGAAGGAGCGGTGAAAACGGTGAGGGCCGATCCGGCGATCCACAGCACAAAGTTGATGTATTTCCTCAGCGACCAGCACGGATTAGCTCTCTAGGCATGACGAACTGGATATCGTCCTCTTTTGGAAGGCCAAACATAGTAGTTTCACTTTTACAACGAAACACACGGCAACAACAATACTACAGCGAGAATCAAAGTTACGCCTTCTTT
>NW_015649560.1:0-280 GCF_001515625.1 Sinocyclocheilus rhinocerous | reverse complement strand
AACTTTTATAAAGAATATCTCTTTGGATTTGAGACTTTAGTCTTTGCAACTTTACAGATCTTCTTTATGCACCAAGAACTTGTAACACTCCAAAGAGAAAGGAAAATTTGAAAATCGCATCATATGACCCCTTTAATAGCCAGTAAAACAAAGGCAGAACACCGTATAACTCCAGGCCGGTGTTCTCTGGCACGTAACTTCATATTGACGCACGGCTAAACAAAGGCAGAACGCCATAACTCATTTTGAGCGTTCCAAACAAAGTGAAAGAGCGGTAACT
>NW_015649559.1:474-541 GCF_001515625.1 Sinocyclocheilus rhinocerous | reverse complement strand
GGCCAACCAAAGTAGTTTCGCTTTCAAAACGAAACAGCGCCTTCATGTCATGGCGGCAACAATACTA
>NW_015649559.1:0-261 GCF_001515625.1 Sinocyclocheilus rhinocerous | reverse complement strand
TTGAGACTTTAGTCTTTGCAACTTTACAGATCTTCTTTATGCACTAAGAGCTTGTAACACTCCAAAGAGAAAGGACAAATTGAAATCGCATCATATGACCCCTTTAAACATTTCTGCTACTTGAAATGAAATAAACTAATATATATCAACAGAAATAAAATATATTTTTTTACTTAGTTTTATGAATGAGCTTTTATTTTTATATTTTCATTATTTTTATATTTTCATTATTATTATTATTATTATTATAGTTTAGTGTGT
>NW_015649558.1:635-2851 GCF_001515625.1 Sinocyclocheilus rhinocerous | reverse complement strand
ATAATTGACTCCGGTTTGTTGAATTATTAGAAAATAATGCACACCCGACCCGAGGTGTTAGCATCACTTTGAAAAGCTGATGATGCACACTGATCAAATGCTTAAAAAAACAGTCATGCCATTAGTAACGACAGGTGAAAAGACAATGTAAATAATCTGAAGTAAGATGAACAACAAATTCCAGTTACGTAAGGGTGAGTTTCGCACCAAACTGAGTGTCTTCATAGAATTCCAGTCAATGGCATTTCCACCGTGTTCCAAGTTGACATTGAAAATACTATAAAGTGTTCACTTGAGGAGTTTCTTCTAACCCTATATACAGAGTTAAACTGGTATCTGACTGCAGTGCATCTCAAAGCTGGCTTCATCATGAATCACTACCCTAGGCTCATCCTCACTATAAACATTCTGGGCATCAGATTTTTCAATTAAACGCAAGCGACAATAGTAATAATAAAATAAATTGAATGGGATAAATACAAAGTATGAGACACCATACTTGGCAACACATCACTTTCACTTTTCACTTTTATACTTTTGAACATTTTTAGTGTCCCAATGCGTTCCCAAACAGCAGCATCCACCTCCGAAAGCAATGACCGCATTCATTCAAATCATGAGATCGTATGGTTATTAGTATTTTCAGTCAGATATCTAGCAGTCTCGTCTTGTCCATGTTTCATTATTGCAACACTACTCAAGGTTAGAACCTTTCTGTTCCCTAAAACGTACTTAAAATGTTGGGCCTGCAGAAAAAAGGAAGTATGATGATCAACTGATTTTACGATTAATTTGAAAGTTTCCTTCACAAATCCCCCCTCTGATCGTTTCTCTTACATGATCATCAATTACATTTTTAAAAAATATTTCTAATTGCATTTTAACTGTAGACATGTAAACGTAATAGACAGAACAAGAACAAAACAATTCTCAAAAAAAGGAGAAAAACTTCTCAGTATTTTACATTCATATACAGTATCACCTATTTTCTTAGTCTTCTATCAACAAATTTCCAGACTTTTTTTCCCTTTCAAAACGGTGATCTCCTTTTTTCTTAGACGTATTCGTTGGCTTTTATTGTAAGCTGGTGACAATTTTACTTTGTAAGATTTATTAGGGACTTGTCTTACAAGATCTAAACAGAAAGAGTGTTAGATTTTTTCCATTTGTCCAATAAAAACATCTTGTATTATTTGAATGTATTGTTTTAAACAGTGTTGTTGTTTTAAAATTGACTCTATGTAATACATGGCATTAAATCTTTAATTATACCTACCTCTCTACAATCTTATTTTCCAGAGTCAACCAATGGATCTGTTTTAAAACTAACTCAGAGTCATTTTGGAGAAGCAGAATAGTTCATACTGTTAGATTATCAAATCTGTAACCACATTGCGACCCAAGAAAACGTTACAAAATTTTGCTGTATGAGCAATTACGTTATGTTCCGCTGGGATGTCAGAACTGTCCAGATTCATATTTCCGGTTTAACATGTTTGGGTCACATTTCACTTTGTCTAAGTTTTAGCTTTGGGCCCCTACGTGACTTGGTTTCTTCACATTTTGAGCTCAACTAAAGCACAAGTACGGTTAGCAATATATCAGACATTTGGGTACGCTTTATAGCCATGCAACCAATCAATAATTTGGAAACGGAATTTGTTTTCTTGTTTCAAATTGTCACGATGATTTATTTGCAGGTTGTATTATAATCTCAAAACTTTAAAGAGCTCTTACAAACACGGTTGTTCTTCCCGTGACCAATAAGGAAAATAAATGATTTGTCTCAAAGCAAGACAGAGAACTACTGTTGCAGTTATTAAAAACTATAGCATCTATGATTGTAATATCTTTATTAGGATCTTAAACCCTCACGTTTCTTCAATAACAGTCCCTATGTTATAGATTCTTTTTACAATAATGTACTTAGTGAGAGTCCCAGTAGTTTACAACATTAAGAATTCTCTATTTTTTTGTCATCCGATTTTAATTTTCAGTCTTTTTCCACTTTGTGGATGATATACAGTATCTCACAGAAGTGAGTACACCCCTCACATTTTTGTAAATATTTTATTATATCTTTTCATGTGACAACACTGAAGAAATGACACTTTGCTACAATGTAAAGTAGTGAGTGTTCAGCTTGTATAACAGTGTAAATTTGCTGTCCCCTCAAAATAACTCAACACACAGCCATTAAAGGGGTCATATGATGC
>NW_015649558.1:0-620 GCF_001515625.1 Sinocyclocheilus rhinocerous | reverse complement strand
GTGTACAGCTTGTATAACTGTGTAAATTTGCTGTCCCCTCAAAATAATACACACAGCCATTAATGTCTAAACCGCTGGCCACAAAAGTGAGTACACCCCTAAGTGAAAATGTCCAAATTGGGCCCAATTAGCCATTTTCTCTCCCCGGTGTCATGTGACTCATTAGTGTTACAAGGTCTCAGGTGTGAATGGGGAGCAGGTGTGTTAAATTTGGTGTTATCGCTACAATGAATGAACTTACAATTAATTTCAAATTGATACATTTGAAATACAGCTGTTTTGATGGAAGGATTTATTTGCCTTAGTGTTTCTTTGAACACTATCTCTCATTCTATACAACACCATCTCACACTTTTACACCCCCCCCCTTCTTGCCAGAGCATCATAACTTTTCGACTGCCTCGGCAGATTGTAAACTGAATGGGGAACGTATATATTGTTAGGAGTGGAATACCATTAAATTTGAACGGCGACAGAAGCTACTAAACGTAGACACTGTGGTATTCCCCTTGCGACAGTGTCTAAACGTCAGGATATTAATTGCAGTCGTATTTGCTGCCGTGTGTGCTGCCGTGTGTTGCTGCTGTGTGTTTTGAGTTTGAGCTCCGTCAAGTTAATTC
>NW_015649557.1:597-4924 GCF_001515625.1 Sinocyclocheilus rhinocerous | reverse complement strand
TAACATGTAAAACGGGAACATGAAAGGAATATTCTAAAAGCAACAAATGTAAATACCATAATCATAATATTGGCTTATTTAGAATAAGGTAAATAATTAGATTACTGATGTCCATGTAAATGTAGTCAGTGACACACAGGTGGAAGAAATTAGATCATAATGAGTCCATGCAAAGGATAATGGGAAATGTAGTTCATGACAGAATGGTAAAGGACTAGGGAGTCTCTGTCCTCTGGCGGATATACAGGGCACTCCAGCTAATGGTTGTGACAGCTCTAAGGATTTCACCCTTAGGAATGCTATAAATTAATTATTGCTGGAAATTAAATAAGTTGCAGGTACAGATTATTTATTATATTATTCTTTGACTGGATATTTATTTATTCAGATGAAAAAGCTGGACTCTTTTATGTGATGATGGAGTATTGTGCAGGAGGAGATCTTTATAAGAAGATGGAAGCACAGAAAGATAGAGGGTTTTTTACAGAAGAACAGGTGAGCTTCTAATGTAAACATACATGAATTCTGTAGCACATTCATTCATTTTACTATACAGAAATAGAAAGTAACTACTGTTACTATTACTGGAGTTACAAAATACATTGGCTATGCATTGTAACACTAGAACTTTGCACCCCAACCTCCTTCCTTCCCCCAAAATAGTTTTTCCAATGTATATCACCTGTGTGTAGATAATTGACTGGCTTATTCAGATTTGTCTGGCACTCCAGTATATTCATGAGAACAATGTCCTTCATGGAGATATAAAACCCCAGGTAGGCACTGTTAAAGATAAAACAATCATTTGATTTTCAAGAAAAAAAAGTAATAAAAAAATAAAATAAATAAATACACGTTTGTCACTCATTGTGTACAATTTATGAGATTTATGTTGTTATTTTAGAATGTTTTTCTGACTGAAGATGATTACATCAATCTAGGAGATTTTGGCAGTTCAACAACATTGGAAAGGTAAAAAAAAAAAAGCTTTTAAAAATACTTGTTTGTTTGTTTCTTTCTTTCTTGCTTGTTCCCAGTTTCAGTTTATATGTTTGATTTTTAATTTTTAGAGCTGATGCTTATTCTACATCAGTTGTGGGTGCAGAACTCTATATCAGCCCAGATGTACTTCAGAATAAATATAATTCCAAAAGGTAAATTTTTATCTTATTGCTAACACTGTTCAGATGAAGACTTATAGTTGGCCAGAACATTGAAGTACAACGTTTTTACTTGTTTAGTGATATCTGGTCATTGGGATGGTTGCTCCATGATCTCTGCATGATGGATGTGTGGGTGAGTGTATTTCTTCTTGAAAAGAAGTGCATTAAATAACATTAGGGGTTTGATGATTGTGATGCAGCAGACTTTGATAGGCCCAGAATGGGTCTCCTCAGTCTACTGCAGGATGTGTTAATGTCTAAAAACAAACACAACAAAAAATGACTTAACCCGCAGATTTTCTTCAGTGTAAACTGGTGTTTTATTTACACGTGCACCGGTAATCCAACAGTCCAGCAGTGTAGATATTTACAAGTGCTCAGTCCAAACCAATATATATATACAAATATAAATACCAAAGGAAAAAAAAAAGTACAAAATAACCCAAAAATAAACCAAACAACGATATGATAAATATATACAGACTTTCCACTTGCATCTACTAATATACAAAGGGGTTTTAGCTCACGGCACCGCAGTAGCACGTTTGCTCGACTTGGTTAACAAGCACCGTGTGAAGTCTGGCGCCAAGTTTTAAAGACCAGACTCCTTTTCCAGGCACGACCATTAAAAGGTAAGTTACACCAGTTATTATTTAATCATCCACTTTAAGATTTATACAATAACTTCACTTGGTAATATATTAAAACAGATCACCACACATTTGCAACCGTAATATAAAACAACCATATATTAGTTGTCACCAATCTGTTTCTCTTTACAGATCCATTCGGGTACCAATCTGTTTCTCTTTACAGATCGAAACATTCGGGTACCCCACAACACAAACAAACATGGTTTCACCGGGTCCTTAGACTGCTGCACTGGCGCGACGCCAGCCAATGACGTCAAAAGCGATCACCCTTCGCAACCTCTAGTTCGTCAGCACAGCGTCTAGTAACCCGGCTATGGCAACATGTAACACAGACGATTAAACAATAAAACATAAAACAGCAGACAAAGTTTATGTGTGATTTGTCCATATGGCATGACTGTATGATGACTGAGGGAGAGGATGGAGTGTGGATGACTGACCGAGTGCTACCAAGCTAGCGTGTGCACCCGCTATGCTGATAGCAGCATAAACTGGGACAGGATGGGTGAGTAATGATTGTATATGTGTGTGTGTGTGTGTGTACATATATGAGTGCCAGTGCCGCCGCTTGCAGCGGTGAAGGTCACTTCTTCACAATGATACACTTAGCTCAAGCATTAAATAGGTTACATATTCAAATTACTAGAGGCATAGTGCGGTTGTAGTTTTCTTGCACATCCTTACAGCTCACACTCAGACACATGGTCATGGAAAACCTGGAAATAAGGTAAGTACAAGATACGTGTGTCATGTCATTAAAAAAATGACTTAATTTGTATTTTAACTTTTTCACATAACATACGTTTACATATAATCCACAAGACATAGCAATATGCATTTACACAAATTAAGCAGTTTAAAAGTTTAGACCTCCCAACCTTAATGTAGTATGTTGCCTTAAGTTTCAGTGAATGTTCACAGTTTTTGATCATCCTGGTGACAACACACAATACCAAAATATAACCAAATATAGCTGCTAGCAGCAATGCGGGGCCAAGCCCAGAAGGTGCAGCAAGCATAGCAACCACTGCAACTGCAAGCACAGCATGTACAGCAAGCATAACAATCACAGCAAACTCATCAAAGCACATCACACTTAACAGTCAAAAGCTTTACAATGTGCATCTCAAAAGCATAAAACACTCTTTAAGATTTTGTATAGAAAAGCACTGCATCTTATGTGGCACACAGGATTTGAACCCACAACCTGTAAGGTTTGGGGCCAGTGGCTTAGCAGAGTGCACTACTCAGTTGACAAACATCCAACACGCTGCCAAGGACAGCTTTCAGTGCGATAATTAGCACATGAACGCTATACTTAACATTTTGACAAGATTAGCATGCTACGCTAACTAAATGCTAACGTAGCTTACGGTTATCAAATATCAAAAATCCGTTCAGTCATTTCTGTGCGGCTTGGTCCAAAGATCATCTGATAACAATTTGGACAAAATTGGAAAAAATGTGTAGGAGGAGTAGAAATGTTTTTTTTTTTCATTTACTTCAAAATGGCACACAAACAAAATAATGAAAAATGAGATATCGTCAGAATCAGCATAAACAAAGGAATGTATTGACAGAGAAAAATAATTGGACAATGCTTTCAAAAGTTACAAGCATTTTTGCAAAAATCATTATGTCTCTGGAACACTAGGTGGCACTGTGTTCAAACTTCTCAGGTACCTCCGGGACATGCTTTCGATGATGCCTACCAATTTGTGTGCCGATATGTCAAATTGTTCAACGGTGTCGCCAAGAGACCAACCTGAGAAATGGGGGCATTGAGAAAGCACACTTTCTTAGCCAGGTTGAGCCACAGCTGGCACTTTTGGACTAATAATGTGGATATCACCCTCCCCTGAGCCTGCACCAAGTTCCTGCATGCTCTGGGTTTGGACCACCCTTGTGCAGACCCTGGCCTGAACATCTCCATGACAGCCATGGTAAGCAGAGCAGACACAGCTTGACCAGAAGCAGTATAAGCTCTCACCTCAAGGGACAAAGTAACGGATGAGAGTCTCGGACGGTCCCTCCAGGTGGCGCAATCACTCTTTTCACCCGGGCTCCTCGCGCACTTCCGAAAAAAAAGAAAGGACCTGGAGTGGAGCGCAGTTAAGTGTCTCCAAGAACCAAACATCCAAGAGAGCGCTCAGGACAGGGTGGAAGAGTCCACTCAAGCATTAAGCTCTCTGCTGCCTGGGAAAGCATGGCTGCCATCTCAGGCACAGACAGACACACAGCAGCCAGAAGTGCTAGTTTAGTTGAATCATCTGCTTCCGATCGGACAAACCTACCCTCCAATGCTCCGAAAGACAACTCATCCTCATCACGAGCCATGAATGAGAGATCGAACCCTCACTGAGGCGGGCTCTCAAACACACTCAGAAACTCTACTGGTGAGCATGTGCCGTTGGAAGAATGAGAGGTCCGCAGGAATTAATCCGGCAGAACTGCTCCAGCAACCTCGGAAATAGAAGGGCCAGGACAGGAAGCAGCTGAGGTGGTTTGTGA
>NW_015649557.1:0-575 GCF_001515625.1 Sinocyclocheilus rhinocerous | reverse complement strand
GGTGGTTTGTGATCTTTTTTTTTTTTTTTTAAAGAATGCAAGCCGTGAGCGCAACGTGCCGTTAGCCATGTCCTCACAAGAAGGACATAAATCATCCACAAAAGCTGCTTCATTATGGGCGTGGACATTCCCGGTGGGCCGGTCAAGTAGTGGGCCAATCGCCGAAGCGAGGGAGACCTCCTACATATTAGGTGCTGTTACAGTTACAGTGCAATTTAACTTGAAGTTATTAATACTGCACAAATAGCCTATGGTGTTTTGACATAAATGTATTTATTATGGCCTATATGTTACTGTTATACTTATATTAAATGTTGGGGAATACTTTACTTTTATAGAAGTTGTTTTTGTAGTTTCTACATGTTTAGTTTTTTTTTTTTTATTACAAATTCCATGGTCATATGGTTTTTAAAATAAATAATAAGTAATAATAAACTATGGTAATGAGGACCATGGTTTTACTTGTGACCACGTCTTACTAATACTACTCAGTTACACTCTGGATTCTAAGGAAGAAGTTCAAGTTCAAGTTCAAGTTTATTTGTAAAGCGCTTTTCACGATACAAATCATTGCA
>NW_015649556.1:0-1457 GCF_001515625.1 Sinocyclocheilus rhinocerous | reverse complement strand
TTTTTAGAGAATCTTGTAAATACCATAGTAGATGAATGTCATAATAATTCAGTTCCATGGTATAAATCAAAATACTATGGTATTTCATGACTCTTTTTAATAATGGTTTCAATTGCCCGTTCACAAATATAGCAATTTTCAGGTCTTTTTTTTCCTGTAATTGTATTAATATTAAAGTAAAAGTCTATAAAAGGTTTTAAAGAAATTAAGAATATTATTCATAAAGGATGCATTAAATTAATCAAAAGTGAGAGTAAAGACGTATAATGTTACAAAAGATTTCTATTTCAAATAAATGCTGATCATGTGACACTGAAGACTGAGTAATGATGCAGAACAATCAGCTTTGCATCACTGGAATAAATGACATTTTAAAATATATTCACATAGAAAACACTTATTTGAATTTGTAATAATATTTCACAATTTTTGACTGTATTCTACATTAAGCAGCAACACTGTTGTTTGTGATTCTTGAGCAGCAAACCAGCATATTAGAATGATTTCTGAAGATCATGTGACACTGAAGACTGGAGTAATGATGCTGAAAATTCAGCTTTGATCACAGAAATAAATTACAACTTTACTAAATATCCAAATAGAAAACAGTTAAATTGCAATAATATTTCACAATATTACAGTTTTTATTGTCTTTTTAATCAAATAAATGCAGCCCTAGTGAGCAGAAGTATACATATATTTATTTCCTTTGCAAACCCCCTTTTCATTTTAATATAGCTAATGATTACGCATTTTTCACTGCTAGTTTCTATCTTGGTAACAGTTGTCATTAGCGATAATAGCATGCAGATCAGTCACCTGGCAGCCAGTCCCAGTCTCTCACTGAGATACTGCTGGCTTTTCCCTGACTCATTGGCGCAGCCGTTACGAACACCTTTAGTGACCCTGTGATCAGAGGAGCGTATATAACACGCCAATGAGAGTTTACTGCTGCTGCTTCTTCTCTTTTGCATGTCTTGCCCGTTTACCCCTCAGATTTACATGCCAGATGTTTGCTTAGCCTGTTCCATCTGCCAAGCCAGAAATTTGACTGACTGATCCAACATCTAAGACTCAACACGATTAAAAAAAAAAATTGGCCTGTTTGGTTCCAAATGATAAAGTGTGTTTTGATGTTTTAAATGCAGATGCATGCAGCTCTCGTGTGTAAGTTAATGATAAAGCAAAATGTCACTTTTCTACCATTGTATACTATATATCGTCCCAGCCTTGAGGCGTCCTGCTGCAGATAGAGAGATCTGACATGCCCAGTAGCTCTCTGGAGGGTAGTTGTCCCCCGTCTTCTGCCAGACTGCTCCCATTATCACACTCCCCACGGACAGCTGTGTGTTTCAATGCAGCTCAATGCCTGGCAACGAGAGCGGTCTGCAGATTTCACCTTGCCCTTGAGAGGATTCTGTGCAAATCTCCAGCAGCAATAACCAGGGTTTTCTGTC
>NW_015649555.1:0-540 GCF_001515625.1 Sinocyclocheilus rhinocerous | reverse complement strand
TGCTGGCTGGGAATGAATGGCGACTGTAGAAAGCAAAAGCCGAATTCCGGACATTTTGGCCGATTAAGAAATCCCAGCTGGACGCATTTTTTTTAGGTCCGAAAAGAGGACATGTCTGGGAAAAAGAGGACGTATGGTCACCTTAATATTAAAGCAGTGTTTATACGCACAGCACTGCTTTGTTTACAGCGGTAACCAAGGAAACGCTATATTGCAGCTGTTTCATGAGCGCCACCTGCTGTCAGAGAGTGAATTTCATTTTTAGCATAATTTCACAAAGCTAAAGTCAGACCACTCTGTTTGCCTTAAATGTTGTTAATGTACAATCTTATTTAAGTAAAAAATAACTGTTCATGCGACATGTATGCAGCATCTTTGTTTTGACTGTGATTAAAATGCAGTGGTTGCCTCTAATTTCAAATGGCTACAGTTTGTTTCTTTTTAAGGCCAGTTCAGCTTGTTTGTACCTGCTATTCCCAACGTTATGGGGTCCAAGTGTGTCTGTGTGTGTGTGTGTGTGTGTGTGTTTTAAATGACATT
>NW_015649554.1:0-1392 GCF_001515625.1 Sinocyclocheilus rhinocerous | reverse complement strand
TCAGGTCTATGCTCAAAAAGTGGAACCGACAGTTAACAGGTTAAACAGTATTTTATATATGGTTGGAGCCTATGTGTTATGCAACACCAACTGAACAAAGAAAATACTAAAATGTTAATTTAATAATTAATTTAATAATAAAAAAAAAATAATAAAATAATTTATTACATGAAAAGAATGGTAATGGGAAACAGACCCAGTAACAGACAGGCGATCTCTCTACTCTGAAGAACAAAACTGCTGAGAAACGTCTGATGAATATTACTCAAGCTCGACTATGAATGTTTTATAAACACCTGCTATGTGGTGTCACCTTTGCATTCTGTTTTAAATATTCTGATGTCCCCATCAGCTAATCAGATCATTGGCCCGTGTTGCTCATATCAGCAGTAAAGCTGCTCTCTGGTAAGGTTTGCCAGATTCAGTCACATTAAGTTGTACACATCCATCTCATGCATATCACATGAAACAAAAGATGTTTAATCCCCCAAACTGCAATTATACACCTATGATTAATATAATGATTTTACTTCAAAATGTAAATCTTCTTTTTGTGTCAAGGTCAATGCATTGGTAATTAGTATTTTCATTCAGTCTTGTTTGCATTTCTTAATAAAATATTTGCTCACTTTAAAGAAACCGTTCTCATGTCATTCAGACTGCTGATGACATGATCTGTTAAAATAATCAGTGTTACTGGGTACTGGCATTGTTATTGCACAGATGCAAGTAAATCTACAATGTGTGTGTCACTGCCACAGGCACGAATACATTCATATTAAAGTAGATCACATAACACGTGTTAAAGGTTTGCTGCGCATTTACAGCAAAAGTCTATGTTTGTGCTGATGAGCAGCAAGGACATTCCATCTGGGAACTATCCCATCATCCTTTGCAACTCTAACCAAACAGAAGGCCCTGAATTGCTCATAAATTCATGATTCCTTAAAGGAATAAAAATTCTGTCATCATTTACTCACCTTCATGTAATTCCAAACCTTGAATTCTTCCTGGGACTGTTGAAAAAGCTTGTGTGATCAAACAGTCCAAACTTTAAGCTGTTATTCACTGATATTTATCTTTTTATATATATATATATATATTTAAAAATCACCTTTTGTGTTTCACAGCAGTAAGTCGGTCATTCAGGTTTGGAACAACATGAGGGTGAATAAATGCTTACACAATTTACATTTTTTGGCAAACTTTAAGTGAAAATGTCATGCACGACTCTTCTCATACATTCTCATACAATGAATTTCTGCAACTTTTCCAGTCATTCAAGATACTGTATTCTAGATAAATACTTACTCCGAGCAATTATCTAGCAAATAGGCCTAAAATATTTTAGAGAAGAGCATAAATATGATAAAAATATTATTTTATTATATA
>NW_015649553.1:0-588 GCF_001515625.1 Sinocyclocheilus rhinocerous | reverse complement strand
TTTAAACTGCTTTGCGTCTCTCCGTCAGATAACCTCACGTGTATGCGCCATTCATTACAGGTATTTCCCTAAACCGACAAACAGCTTATATTTTTTTCCACCACGGGGTGAGAACGTAAGGTATTTCCCTAAACCGACACACAGCTCATATATTTTTCTGCCATGGGGTGGGAACGTAATGATTACGAAAACGATTATTTATTTTTGATAATTATTTTATTTCAGTTAGTTTTGCAGTACTGTTGTTAGTTTCGTTTCATTTTAGTTTTTCATGTATTTTGATGTTTTTATTTTATTTCAGTTTACGAAAATGTTTTTTGACCAATCGTTTTCGTCTTAGTTTTAGTTTTCGTTTACGAAAATAACCTTGGCGTGAACCCAGGTGCGAGGGCCCTTTCAATGCTGCTTGCTGCTTTAATTTATGTATGTGTTTTGTATGCAGTATTTTATAACAATAAAGGATGTTGATGACATACAAAGAGTCTGCTAGGGCTGGACGGTATATCGAGTTTGTACGATACATCGATATTTTCGATAAGTACGATAAGTGATTCGATATGAGGCAATACCATTTATATCGATATACAG
>NW_015649552.1:0-518 GCF_001515625.1 Sinocyclocheilus rhinocerous | reverse complement strand
TACCTTTAACTGTATATGTTTTACCATCCTTCATCTATTTTGTAACCAATGCAAGTGTAACCATAACAAAATTCTGTTATTAAACCACTTTGATTATAAATTATGTGCTAACTAGTCTTGATTGAATATTAACATCAAAGTGCTACCTATTGCAATAAAATATAGTCACTCAATAGCAACGCTCTCCCACATATTATAAGTGGCAGTGGGTGGTAATATACAAGAAATGTACAGTTTTATACCATCGTGCTGATAACGTTTCTTTAGTCCTTCGGCAATCCTTCAGCCTGAAGCACTGTAGGGAGACCACCCTTGCAGCTTGATTTTTTTCAGGAGGGCTTCTAATCATCATTGCTGTGTCACCGGACTCTGACGTACCCTTAGTATCTAATATGATTTAATTCAATAGGAAATTAATATCCTATTTATTGTGTGATTATTTACATATGTTAAAAACTAGGAAGATAGACACACAATTGAAATGAATTTCTTTTTAACTCAAAATGATGGATGTCATT
>NW_015649551.1:0-637 GCF_001515625.1 Sinocyclocheilus rhinocerous | reverse complement strand
ATCTGGAGCTGCTGCTGTTGAATGTTTCTCGTGTCTTTTATGTCTGTCGTCTCTCAGACGTGCAGCAGTTGTGCTCCAGTAACAAATCAAGCATCTAATAAGCAATCAGTGAAACACAAACGTGTCATCAGCGTTTCAGCAAAGACAATCATCAGAAGCGCACAGAAATCTTTAGCTGATCAATAGCACTGAGTTGCTCTCATTGAGCCGATGTGCTTGACAGAATAAGGCTGCCGTTCCTCCAGTTTACTGCGTCTGTCAGGAGATTCATGAACATATCCAATGCCATCGGAGCGTCCTGCACATTTACATCCATGCATTAGCAGACGGATATCTACAATATCTAAACATTCTTACATCGACACATTTACTGGAGACTAAACTGAATAAATCAGCTTTCCATTGATGTATGGTTTGTTAGGATAGCACAATATTTGGCTGAGATACAACTATTTGAAAATCTGGAATATAAAATATATATAAATATTGAGAAAATCATTTGTTCAAATATAATATAAATTTGATTTAATATTAAACATTTAATATAATATTTAATTATTTAAATAAATTAAATGAAGTGAGATCCCATTTACTGGAGATAAATGTATATTAAGATATAATATAATATAATAAGAAG
>NW_015649550.1:0-509 GCF_001515625.1 Sinocyclocheilus rhinocerous | reverse complement strand
CAAAAACTATCATAACATCTTAGTTGATAATTCAGTATGCTTTATGTTTGGCAAAGTTTCGGTTGTTTCGGTTGTGACTGCACATTTTCGGTAGTGACAGTAATGCTTTGGTAGCAATCACATCACATTACAGAATTTTAACTTGCATACTAAAACATACTAAAATACTAAAAAACTGCGTAACTGTACTACAATTTTGTTTATTTCCCTCAAATATGAGGATTATTTGTTCCCTTTTGTCATGATGACATGTTTCGGTCTTGACAATTTTATGGGATAACACCCCAAAAAAACATAAAGATGTCACTACCGAAACTCCACCAAATGTTTCAGTAGTGACCATTTTAGACACTTTTGAACTTATCTCAAAGATGCTAATAAGCACATGGTTAGCTAGCACAGTTCTGAACAGTTGTACACACATGAAAATTAAATGATATGGAATAACTCCCAAAAAAGTGTGGTTAATTGCAGAAAAAAAGGTGTTCGGTAGTGACGTTCCTTAGAGT
>NW_015649549.1:0-584 GCF_001515625.1 Sinocyclocheilus rhinocerous | reverse complement strand
AATATGATGCAGGGCAACAGCTCCATAAATGCAGTTATGCCCTAATATTCAAGATATTGGCGCAAAAAATGCCTTTTTGTCTCATATTTATATCATTCGATAAGCGATATCACACCAGATATGATTTAGTTTCTGAATGAATCTGCGTTTTGAACGAATCCTGTGAACCAATGATTCAAAGGCCCATTTACATAATTTCTGAATGAATCAGCTGTTTGAACTAATCAAATTGAATGAATGACCGATATAGACATTTACCGCCACCTGCTGGCAGATTTAGTTTCTTATTTAGAGTATCATTTCATTAAAAAATAAATAAATAAAAACATTAAAGGAATAGTTCACCCAAAATTTTTTATTCTGTCATCATTTACTCACCCTCATGTTGTTTCAAACCTTTCTTTTGTGGAACAAAAGAAGGTATTTTGAAGACTGTTGGTAATAAAGCTATTTTGGTTACCAATCACTTTTCTATGACAATGATTTTTCTAAAATGATATTGAATTATGTTCCATAGTTTATGTTAAACCGTTGTAGCTTAAATGTTTGTGTAATAAATTTTATGTTGAATCAAATAAAATATT
>NW_015649548.1:0-769 GCF_001515625.1 Sinocyclocheilus rhinocerous | reverse complement strand
TTCAATGGTTGTCAATTTAATTCAACAGCATTTTTCATTTCAATTCAAAATGATTCAATTCAATTTGAAATGATTAAATACTTCCCTAAATGTATCTTGTAAAAGAAAAGACAAACTACTACTTCAAATCCATGGGTAACTTGTAAAGAAAGGCAAGACAAGACAAAAAAGAATGAAATATATAAACACTGATCAATGCACATATATGGAGCTCATCCAAAACATCTCAACTTGTATTACCTTATTAGCTCATCCAAAACATCTCAACTTGTATAGATTACCTTATTTTGATGCATGAATGTTTTGGTTGCATAGACTTTTAATGATAACAGAATGTGAAAAAATATCTTCATTTGTGTTCTGAAGATTATCAAAAATTTTAGAACAAATGTGGGTTGAACTGACATGAATGAGAGTAAATAATGACCATTTTTATTTTTGGGTGATTTATTTTTTACACCATTGTACAGATGTGTCAGATGTTCTTGTCTCCGCTAAAGCACAAGATTCTCTTCATGCTGGAGAACATGATCATTAGGTTTCACACAAATGTTGCTGTCAAATGAGGGACAAAGCAAATACCAAGACATTCTCAAATTCAAATCACAAATTGTTATGCTGATGATGTAATCTGTCATTTAAAAAGGTCTATTAAATAAGCAAAATGATAAATAGAAACATTTACTTTTCAACACAACTGTAAATAATTTTAAATATTGTGACCTACTTTAACAAACTACAATTCAAATTTCAACATTTTCAATTAATT
>NW_015649547.1:0-596 GCF_001515625.1 Sinocyclocheilus rhinocerous | reverse complement strand
CATGCAACAGAAGTGCGCGCTCTCTGACTCTCTCTCTCTCTCTCTATCTCTCCTTACCGACAAATAACTTTAGTAACTTGTGCATTTTACTTACTTAATTTTGACATATCCGACCGAACTACAAACTTTCCAGTGATGTCTGTGAGATATTTACTCGACACATCTGTGCTGGTGACTTTAGTAACTTGTGCATTGTTTTAATTATTTGCTTTTGACATATCCGACTGAACTACAAACTTTCCAGTGATGTCTGTGAGATATTATTCACTCGACAAGCTCGCTATTCAGGCGTGAATATTGAATGTTTAGCATTATATTAATTACTTACATGTACTTCATAGACATCCTTAATCTCTAATAACTACATTCTACTCTCTGTTGTTCTGTTTTCAGTGTTTCTTTTTCTGGACACAGCTCTGTTCACACGCTGTGTAGTATCGGCTTTTGGTATCGGGGCACTTTTACGAGTACAAGAGCGCAGTATCGGGCCCGATGCATCCCTAATAATGAGTGAATATGACAAATGTTTTTTTCTATTATTATTCTTCACCATAAAAGGGCTCACTATAGCTTTATTGCTCAGTCAGCTTGGTTCT
>NW_015649546.1:0-639 GCF_001515625.1 Sinocyclocheilus rhinocerous | reverse complement strand
TTCGACTTTATTCTTGAAATATTTTGACTTTATTCTCATAATTTTTTATTTTTTTATTTATTTTTTTATTTAACATGGCACTAAAACGTTGTCGTATAGGGCTGGGCGATATGGTCACATTAATTTTGTTGGCGATATAAAATGAAGAAACATGTTGAGTGTTAGGGATGAAATAGATTCACATATGAATCACAATTCTATCTTCCTGCTCCTGTCCAGTTCAGAGTGTGTGTACACTACAGCAGTGATCATGCACTTTACAAAATATTTCATAAAACACTACAGCAGTGATCATGCACTTTACAAAATATATATTTCATAAAAATATGCAAGACTGTCCCAGATCTGATAAATTGCGAAGCTCAGTGCTAAATCCACACTGTCTAGAGAGGCTAATTGTATCTTATTGAGTTCATGTGCCCTGAAATGGCATGATTCCGAATAAAATTGAGTGTAAATTTAAATTAATTAGATATTACATATCGTTTGGTAGTAAAACAGTGTTTCACATTTTAGGTACACACATGAGTATTTTGTAAAATGTTTGCAACTGCTTTTTTCAAGCAGGACAATTAAATCGTGCCGTCTGTTACATAGGAGCTACTATGATTTTAAAGTGCAAAGTATTGAAAATCAAAA
>NW_015649545.1:0-1100 GCF_001515625.1 Sinocyclocheilus rhinocerous | reverse complement strand
CCTCATTCGCCCCAATATGAGGAGCTTTTGGAGGTGGTGACTCGTGCGCTAGCCAAATTAAACATTGAGTGGCCCGCCGAGAAACAGACTGAGCCGCAGAAAAGCAAATTAAATGAGCGTCAAGTCTGAGAACATCTCTGAGCTGAGAAGGACCGCTGATCTCTCCCTCTGCACCACCAAAGAGACCACTCGCGCCATCAGTGCCCTCAGGAGATCGATCTTGCCCCGAGCAGGCTCTGGTTCTATCAGTCTAGTCTTTCTAGGAGATGACGCGGGTCTGAGGACCATTGTTTTCAATAGGAGACTTCAGCTATGAGAGTCCTGATGCCATGGCTCATAGCTAGTTCGGCCGTCCCCTGCCGGTTCACCGCTTCAGGGTACTGACCTAGCCGCTCTGTTTACACCAGAGGTCATTCTCGAGAGAGACTGATTCCCTTAGTAGACTATTTAGCAGCGTGGAAACTACTGCCAAATGTGTCTCAGTGGGTCCTGCACACGATAGAAAAAGGCTATCGTATTCAGTTCGGATCTCCACCGCCGCATTTCAGCGGGGTTGTTCCGACTTTGGTCGGCCCCGAGCAGGCTCTGGTAATGGAACAAGAAGTAAACACTCTGTTGAGAAAGGACGCCATCGAGGTGGTCCCTCTTCATGAGAAAGAATCCGGTTCTACAGCCGGTACTTCATAGTCCCAAAGAAGGATGGGGGGTTACGTCCGATTTTAGATCTGCGTCAGTTGAACCGCTCAGTCATGCGACTGAAGTTCAAGATGCTCACTATCAAACAAGTCGTGTCTCAGATCAGGTCCGAGGACTGGTTTGTCACGATAGATCTAAAAGACGCATACTTCCACGTCTCCATCCTTCCCACTCACAGGAAGTTCCTGAGGTTTGCTTTTGGGGGCAAAGCGTACCAATATCGGGTTCTTCCCTTCGGCCTTGCACTCTCACCCCGTCTTCCTTTTGGCCTTGCACTCTCACCCCGCACTTTTACGAAGTGTGTGGATGCTGCTCTGGCTCCGCTGTGACTCCAGGGCATCCGCATACTGAATTACACCGACGATTGGTTGATTTTAGCTCAATCGGAGCAGATGGCAGTTCGA
>NW_015649544.1:0-642 GCF_001515625.1 Sinocyclocheilus rhinocerous | reverse complement strand
CGTCAGACCAGGTGCGAGAGCCGGCTACAACGCCCGCCACGAGGGGAAAAACCGTGAGTGCGGAGACAACGCCCGCCACGAGGGGAAAAACCGTGGACAGCGAGAGTGCGGAGAGGAGCTCCGCCCACTGCACCATGGCTGAGGGTGAGCTTATTGTGTATCTGGGACTGCTGTACTTTGAAGGGGACTTAATAGACTGGGAGGTAGATATATATGCAGATATGCCCATTCTCCTCCCACCTTCCTCGGACTTACCAGTCTGCCCTGAACTGTCTGCCAGCCCTGTCGTACTCCTGTCTGACGCACTCCCATTGCTGGGAGTTGCGATATGGTGTGTGTGGGCAGCGCACACCAGCCCTGAGAGCCTGGAGGCTCAGAAATGCACGCCCACCCTCCCGCTCCAGCCTCCTCCATCGCTGTCGTCTGGCAGCCCCTCTGCTCACCCTCAGCCCACCATCTGTTCGGTGCGAGCACCGCTGGTCTGCCAGTCTCCATCGTCGGCGTGGATGGAGTATCCCCTACCTCCGCCTCCAGCCTCTGAGTCCCAGACTCGGCCCAGCGGCTCCAACATGGCTCCTAGCTCCCTCCACTCAGCCGTGGCCCGGCAGTCCACTGGCTCCGCTGGGCTCCCTCGTCCCTCCG
>NW_015649543.1:0-555 GCF_001515625.1 Sinocyclocheilus rhinocerous | reverse complement strand
TAATTAGTTTGCTAACATCTTTCTTACAAACACACAGTTTTTGACTTCACAAGACAATAATTGATGGACTGGAGTGGTGTGGATTACTTGTGGATTATTGTGATGTTTTTATCAGCTGTTGGGACTCTCATTTTGATGGCACCCATTCACTGCAGAGCATCCTTTGGTGAAAAAGTGAATTTTTTTTCTGAGGTATTTGCCCCCAGTACTTTTACATTTTAAATGCTCGCACACATTTACAACTCCGTTTCCTCCCAACTGGCTGTCTGCCAGAGGATGGCCAGAGGGTTGAATGTTATGAGCAGTGGTGCACAAAAGTAGCCCAAACACGACAACTCTTTCACAAGAGCATTCTCATGCGCATTCTCCATCCTCACCCTGTGCATATTCATGATAAATCATTTTCCAGTGTGTCTTGGACGCAATTTATGAAGAGTTCAGAGAAGAGAACATTTTCAGTATCGAAAGGGAAGTGTGTCACCGAACAAGAGAATACCTGTTTCCAAACATGTTTCCTGAACACTCCCCTCATCTGCCATTGGCTGGCAAACAAAT
>NW_015649542.1:0-974 GCF_001515625.1 Sinocyclocheilus rhinocerous | reverse complement strand
CTACTTTTTGTAATGTCTATTTGATGCTTTACACAACAATGACTTAAAATGATCTTTTGGGAGTAATTTCTTAGCCAAATTTGATGTGCGATTAATTTGAGATTAATTTGATTAAAGGGGTCCTATTATGCTTTTTCACTTTTTCAGCTTTAGTTAGTCTGTAATGTTGCTGTTTGAGCATAAAAAAGATCTGCAAAGTTACAAAGCTCAAAGTCCACTTCAAAAGGAGATATTTTATTTAACAGAAATCACTTTTCAAAAACTACAACGAACGACTCGTTTGGACTACAACGCATATTTTCCGGGATTTGTGATATCACAAATCTCGACGAATGGGACGAGACCTGGTTGAGCTGCACTAGAGAAGGCAACGAGTGTTATCACTATGTCGGAGACACGCTAGCTTTCCCAAGGCAGACGAACCTAGAGTGCTTACAATCATCCGGGTTTAAATCGAGCTCAAATTGATTTGATTTTGACGCAATATTTACACTGAAGCTCACTAAAGCTTGCAGGCGGCTATGATAAGGGACATGACATTTCCCGACCAGGCGCCGAGTGGTGCCAATCACAACACACACTGGCCTTGCTAACCAATCACAGCACATTTCGTCTTTCAGAAGGCGGGCCTTCATTTGATACAGTAACTATTCGAGCCGTTCATGCCAGACTGGGGAGAGAGGTGTTGTAATAATGTAAAATATTTGAAAAATAATGTGTTTTTCGAACAACCTAGTATGAGAGCCTGTTCTAGTACACCCCCAAAACAAAATCAAGACTTTGTAAAAGAGCATTATAGGACCCCTTTAATTAATCGCCACATCATGTAATTAATTAGATAAAAAATTTGAATCGCTTACCAGCCCTAATTTTAACGCATTATTTTTCACCGTAATTAATCTAATTAACGCGTTAAATTACCAGCACTAATATATACATAATAAATATACACAGTATACACACATATATCATGT
>NW_015649541.1:0-589 GCF_001515625.1 Sinocyclocheilus rhinocerous | reverse complement strand
TACTTGAGTATATTTTTTCAGTACTCTTTCCACCACTGCTTAAAGTAAACATTTAAAAACACTAATAATTTTAAATTTTATCTCAAAAATAATATTTAGTTTTTCATAGTGCACATTAGAATGTTGTGATGCCTAAATTTACTTATAGCACTCAAAAAAATGATTTTGTTTTATTTATTAATTTTTATTTTTAAATAAAAAATGTTTTTATTTTTAAATAAAAATATTTATTTTTAAAGAAATGTATTTAATTTTTTATTTAAAACACTGTTGAGTATAATCTCAAAAATAATATTTATTTTTTTCATACTGTACATTAAAATGTTGTGATGCCTAAATTCACTTGTAAATATTAATTAATTAATTTTTTTATTTATTTACTTTTTTGTTTTTTATTTATTTAGACAAAATTGTAACATTTTAATACCACTTACTTATTGGTTATCAACCATAACATAAAAATAATTATCATATCTGACCGGATTTTTCATAGCTACATTACAAAAAATATATTTTTAAGCATATCTTGCATTTTTCAAAATATTTTTTCCATAATAAAAATATCAACATATAAATATTTCATATATAA
>NW_015649540.1:0-576 GCF_001515625.1 Sinocyclocheilus rhinocerous | reverse complement strand
ATGTTTAATGTTTGTGAGATGAAAGCATTGTGATGGGTTTGTTTCACTGAAGCTTCAACTGGAGATGTTGCATAAATCCAGCTCTCCTGACAACAGATGTGAGCGTTGCATCATCGTTCGCTGAACTTACACACATTGACTCACACAGGCTCTCTCAGACACACTGATTGTGATTCTCAATGAAGGAATCTGTGTTGTTTGTGTGGAGGAATGAGGATGTTGCACAAGCAGTGGACAATGTGTTTGTGTTGCCCTGAAACTTCTGCAAACAGAGCCGAGGTCTTCAGAGAGTGTGAGTGTGCAAGAGTGTGAGTGCGTGAGAGAGTGTGAGTGTGCAAGAGTGTGAGAGTGCAAGTGCGTAAGTGTGCGATAGAGTGTGAGTGCGAGATAGTGTGTGAGTGCGTAAGTGTGCGAGAGAGTGAATGCGTAATTGTGCGAGAGATTGTGAGTGCATAAGTGTGCGTAAGTGTGCGAGAGTGTGAGTTCGTGAGTGTGTGAGAGCTTACAGTTTTTTACGATTGCTTAAGCACTATTTTGAAAACCGGGCCCGGTTTGTCAAAACACTACACACAATTA
>NW_015649539.1:0-1346 GCF_001515625.1 Sinocyclocheilus rhinocerous | reverse complement strand
TCACAGAGAGTTTGATCGTTGTTCTGTGGTGAAACATGTGTAAACTACCTCTGTCATTTCAGAGTCCTGTAAGAAACACAAACACAAAGAAATTTGCTGCAGATTCATCATAATCATTTATAAGTATTGCACCTGAGAATCATTAGCAAACAAATGTGCAAATTGAATATTATGAGTCTGTGTTTCTTGCACTGAATGACTTTTTTTTTGTATTGTATTGTAATGGAGGAGTCTCTGTGTCTTTTATGCTTTTAGGACTTTTATTATGAAATTTTAGAATGCAAATTTATCAACATTTTAATACCGGCAAGCAGTCACAAAACAACTGTAGAAACCATAAAACATGTTCAACATCAGATAACAACAGTTAGCACAGGAAGCATGATATATTTGGAATGAAATAACAGCATATACTGCATGCTATTTCACAAATTTGTTAAACATATTTGGTATTTAATAGTATTTAACATTTACCGTCATTTGTCCAATCTGTGCTGCAGCAATGGCTAAAGAGAGAGAGAGTCATTAGTGCAAGTGAATGTATCAGACACCTGGAAAACAAGATTAGTAGCAGCTAATTTAAATCCTCTCAAAAATTTCAATAGTACATTATCACTCTACTAGAAGTAAAGATAAATATAAAAACATGTTTAGAACTCACCAGCCAGAGAACACAAACTCAAAAGAGAACAAAATAAGCATGTGCAACATTATCTCCAATAGCTTGAGATAAAATCACAAAAAATATTTGTAAATAATCTGAGGCAAAGGAACTCTTCAGTCTGGGAGAATAATGTTGTGTGTGCCACAGTTCGTGAGCATGACCGTGAACGTCAATATGCTTCACACTCTAACTAGTCACATGATACAGTCTATGAAAACTAACATTTATGAAATCTATGTGATAAATCGATTATCATGACAACTATAGCTTTCACCAAAATAGTTAATATACATATGGGATCTTTCAATGGTACATGTTTTGAGATTTCTCCAGTTGTTGCTAATGCCAATGTCCTGAAGTTTTACCAGTTATATTTTAGAAACAATATCTGTAATAACTATGGCATAAAAATATATTCACTTTACTGATGTTTGTATGGCACCTGACCAAAGTTCATACATTTGTTGATGTGATTGTGCGTAGCACTATTTCATGAATTCTTGATTAATTTCTGAGGCTTGCCATTTTACACTGCCTGAACATTTGTCACTTTAAGGGCCAATGTGCAACAACTTCCTACAGAAATATATGACTGTCGTTTCCAGCAGACACAACCACGGCATAATTATTTTTTTGCAAAGACATTTTAAAATTACAGTGATGGAATCAAATATAGCCTAGT
>NW_015649538.1:0-690 GCF_001515625.1 Sinocyclocheilus rhinocerous | reverse complement strand
ATGTGTATGCCAGGTTAAAGATTTAAACTGACAGAGCGTGTCTGTTTCCCGAACAACACTAGGAAAACTGTTTCAGAGTTTGAGCAGGTATTTTCAATTGTGCAGAATTTTGAGATTACAGCGGATGTGAAGGACTACAGTATGATAAGAGCTCACTTAAGGACTGAGGAGCTAAACCATTCAGGGCTTTAAAAATAATCAGCAAGATTTTAAAATGTATACAATGTTTAGCAACTCTAGCTGCTGCATTTTGGACCAGCTGGAGTTTTTTTTTAAGCATGTAGAGCAACCACCCAATAAAGCATTACAATAATCTAACCTTGAGGTCTTGAACGCATGAATTAATTTTTCTGAATTTGACATTGAGAGCATAGGTCATAATTTAGATACATTTTTAAGATGGAAAAATGCATTTTTACAAATGCTAGAAACGTGGCTTTCAGATTGCTATCAAAGAACACATGCAGGTTCCTAACTGATGACGAAGAATTGACAGAGCAGCCATCAAGTGTTAGAGAGTATTCTAGATTATTACGTGTGGAGGTTTTTGGTTCAATAATTAAAATCTGTGTTCAGAATTTAGTAGCAGGAAATGACTAGTAATCCGATTTTTTTTTTTTTATATCAACTATGCGTTCTGTTAGTATTGTGAATTTCATCAGACCGTGAAAAAATATAGAGCTGAGTATC
>NW_015649537.1:0-543 GCF_001515625.1 Sinocyclocheilus rhinocerous | reverse complement strand
ATTTGTTTAGAGTTTTTCCAAGTTTTGCTGCCTGGATTTTCCCTGCATCAAACTATTTTTTTCCTTTCTTCGTGGACTGAATTTTTCCACTTTTGATGAACATTGCTATATTTTTTTTATATTATTTTTTTAAACTGAATTGGACATTGAGACTTTTGACTTTGCATCTGAAACTTAACTGGACATTGAGACTTTGAATTCAAAACTGAAATTTGAAATTGAGAATTTGATCTTGAATCTAAAAATCTCATTTTGAAACTGAGACACTGATTTTGAGTATTTGAAATTTAATTCAAGAAAAGTATTTGTAATTTGGAAACTGAATCTGAACTTTGTTTATTTTTCTTTTCTTTAAATTTTGATATCCTTTTGTTACTTTGGGGTTTTACCATTCAATTTATTTGTTGTTTTAATTGTGTTTTGGTTATTTTTGATCTAATTGCACTTTCAAAAGGGCAGTAATCCAAGTGAAAGGATAATTAATCAAATCAATATAAAATTTTTCCAGCAACTGACTATTCTTTGAACTGTGTTATTAATTGA
>NW_015649536.1:484-566 GCF_001515625.1 Sinocyclocheilus rhinocerous | reverse complement strand
CATTAATAAATGGTTCACAGTTGTTCACTTTACATTAAGGTTCACGTTTACAGATTTATAGCTCATATAAATCATTAATAAA
>NW_015649536.1:0-369 GCF_001515625.1 Sinocyclocheilus rhinocerous | reverse complement strand
TGGTTCACAGATGTTCACTTTACATTAAGGTTCACTTTTGCAGGTTATTAACGTTTATAGCTCATTAATAAATGGTTCACAGGTCTTCACTTTACATTAAGGTTCACTTTTGCAGGTTATTAATGTTTAGAGCTCATTAATAAATGGTTCACAGATGTTCACTTTACATTAAGGTTCACTTTTGCAGGTTATTAACGTTTATAGCTCATTAATAAACGGTTCACAGATGTTCACTTTACATTAAGAGTCAACTTTCATAGGTTATTAACGTTTATAGATCATTAATGAATGGTTCACAGGTGATCACATTACATTAAGGTTCATTTTTAGATGTTATTAACATTTATAACTCATTAATAACTGGTTCAC
>NW_015649535.1:0-974 GCF_001515625.1 Sinocyclocheilus rhinocerous | reverse complement strand
AGCACCGATGCATGATCTCCAGCTGCTGTCAGTCGCTCACCAGCATGTGGTCACCGATGCATGATCTCCAGCTGCTGTCAGTCGCTCACCAGCAGGTGGCGCAAGCGGCTGTTCATGAAGACCAAAGCAACAGGTGGATCAAGTCATTCATTCACAAAAACTGATCTGCAGAAATGGAGCAAGCTCTAAGTAGAAGTTATGATAATCAGGGCCAGTATAAACATGTGGAAAAGCTGATTGTGTGTATGTTTAATTCAACATCTTTGCTGTTTCCCGTAGCCTACATGTAAGCAGCTTTCTCTACCACAAAGAAAATTAGTAATGCTATTTTACCCAACGTTGAAGTACAGAACTAACATTACATCTGAGGAAGACATATATTGCTCTCAGTTGCTTAGTTTCCTTTACTTGTAACATGGCTTGTGTGACGCTGTGCTGTAATACTGGGGTTCCCCCTCATACGTCACACTCCTGGATTCCCCAACGACACTTAACGCGACTCAGTGAACTAATACAGTGATATAAGACCTCCAGATCTCAGAATACACTTTATTGATGATTACGCAAACTATATACAGGCAAGCAAATGAGGTCAGAAGAACGCAATGCGCTGCATTTTCTTTATAATTGCTTTCCCTTACCATGCACTGATCTATAGAATCGACAGTCCTACAAAGTTATCAATACCACGATTAATTTTAACAATATGCAACCACTTTATATCGACATTAAAAAAAGGAGTTCAAAACCGCCTATGTGTATTGTTGCTGCAAATTTAAACCGGAGAAATCCTTATGTTTCCATCCAAAGATGCGAATTTAGCTTATGCGCAAAACTGGAATATCGCATAAAACATATGCGAATAAAGCACCGTTTCCATCCAACGAGTCAAAGAGAACAAAATCGTCACTTCCTGATAAACTAAATATCTAAATATCTCTAAGAAAACTAGGAGAAGCCACTGAATATAATAA
>NW_015649534.1:0-580 GCF_001515625.1 Sinocyclocheilus rhinocerous | reverse complement strand
TTATGCATGATTTATTTCAAATGAACCAGTTCAGCTCAGATGAGTTTGATTTCATAGGTTGAAATTAACCAGTTCAGCTCAGATGAGTTTGATTTCATATGTAAATTAGGTTGAAATTTTCAATTATTATTGTGAAAGAAAATCAAATTGAATGTCTCCTGCGCAAATGCCATGGAGCATGTGTGCTAATGTCTAGACGTCAGCTCAAGGTTAGTGATTTGCCATTTATGTAGGAGGAGACTGGGGCTAGTTGTCACACTTTATATATATATTATAAATTGTTAAATAGAAACTGTATTGGTGATACTTGCCTTTATTCATAAGTCTCATCTCTGTGTTTACATTAATTTGGAGATTCAGTGTGAAATTAGATTATACATTTTAATGTTAGGGGCAATTAATCGCAATTAATTACAGAAAAATTTGTGAAAAACCACATCTCTGAATAAGACGCAATAGCAGGACATGTTGTCACACTATATTGTGCAATTTATCCACAAATCACCAAAGTGCAAAACCTACAGCAAAAGTTACACAATATAACAATTTAGCAATAAAGCAATTAAAGAAAAAGCAAAAA
>NW_015649533.1:0-906 GCF_001515625.1 Sinocyclocheilus rhinocerous | reverse complement strand
ACTCCATACCCAGTCAGTTCAGCTGATTTGGGAATGCTTTGGAGATGCTCAGATAGACCTGTTTGCCTCTCCAGACAATTCGCACTGCCAGTTGTTTTTCTCCTTGACCGAGGGCACCCTTGGCATGGACACTCTGGCACACAGCTGGCCACAGGGCTTGCGCAAGTATGCATTTCCCCCAGTGAGCCTTCTTGCACAGACGTTGTGCAAGATCAGGGAGGACGGGGAGCAGGTCCTCTTGGTTGCGCCTTATTGGCACAGCCGGACCTCGTTCTCCGAACTTGTACTCCTCGTGACAGCCCTTCCTTGGCCAATCCCTCTGAGGAAGGACCTTCTTTCTCAGAGACGGGGCATCCTCTGGCACCCGTGTTCCGATCTTTGGAACCTACATGTGTGGGTTCTGGATTCTGGCACCCACATCCCGATCTTTGGAACCTACATGTGTGGGTTCTGGATGGGTCACGGAAGGTTTAGGTACCTTGCCACCTCAGGTGGTAGCTACCATCACTTTGGCTAGGGCCTCTCGGCTGACGCCTATACTCTGAAGTGGAACCTCTTCATCACTTGGTGTTCTTCACGTCAAGAAGACCCCTGGAAATGCCCGATCGGGTCAGTGCTTTCCTTTCTTCAGGAAGGGTTGGAACGAAGGCTGTGTCCTTCCACCCTGAAGGTCTATGTGGCTGCCATTGCGGCTCACCATGATCCTGTTGACGGTAAGTCTCTTGGGAAACATGACCTGATCATCAGGTTCCTGAGAGAGGCCATGAGGCTTAATCCGCCTCGCCCTCAACAAGTTCCCTCTTGTGATCTCGCAGTTGTTTTACCTGCACTGCAGAGAGCTCTTTACGAACCCTTGCTTTTAGTGGAGCTAAAATTCTTATCATTGAAAACTGCGCTCCTGACGGC
>NW_015649532.1:690-794 GCF_001515625.1 Sinocyclocheilus rhinocerous | reverse complement strand
GTTTCATATGAGGTGTGCATATAATATGGAATGTCCCTTATAGGAGCTGGCCATTGTTTTTTTCTACTTATTAGAAATGGGGTCTTTATAGCCCTCTAAATCGA
>NW_015649532.1:0-377 GCF_001515625.1 Sinocyclocheilus rhinocerous | reverse complement strand
CACATTTGCTCATGTGACGAGGATGTTTTTTAAGTGCGTTAAGTAAGCTTGGATTACATAAAGCATTCAAACACATTGCAAATATGGACACATTTTAATGTATTAATGCCGAATGAGAGAGGTAGGCTGCGCGACAACGCTGTTTGCTTTCAGTGTCGTATTGAATTAGCCTATTCGTTTTGTCTTGTTTAATAGCAACTTATATTTTTCATTCTTGTTTTCTTCTGAAAACGTTCAAAATAGCCTATAGGCTAGGTATTGTGTTTATTGTGTGTACATTATAACATTTTGCTTTATTTACTGGTGTTATTTATTAGTATTATTATGAATGCAATAATGCTGTTTGTGCTTATCTGTGTTTAACCTAAACTACAATG
>NW_015649531.1:0-571 GCF_001515625.1 Sinocyclocheilus rhinocerous | reverse complement strand
TTTCCTGTAAGGGGTAGGTTTAGGTGTAGGGCAATAGCACATACAATTTATAGAGTATAAAAACCATTACGCCTATGGAATGTCCCCACAATTCACAAAAACAAACCTGTGTGTGTGTGTGTGTGAGTGTGTGCGGGTGTGTGCGTGCGGGTGTGTGTGTGCTTGCGTGTATATGCGTGCGTGTGCGTGAGTGTGAGCGCGTGTGTGAGTGTGTGTGTGAGTGAGTGTGTTCTTACCCTCTGTACTGAGTCCAGGGCTGGACGTGAAACTGGCCACATCTACAATCTTCACAGCGAACTGCTGTCCAGTGTCTCTGTTGATGCATCTTCGCACCACACTGAACGGACCCCTGAAACACACACACACACACACACCGTCAGCAGCAGTTTAACCACCATACAGAATAAAATCAGGCCTGCGCAGGTTTCAGCACTCAACATTGTTACAAATCGCCTTTACATGAGTTATTCTAGTCTAGTAGTACTAGTACACTACTGTCGGTAAGATATTTTCATGTTTTGAAAGGGTCTCTTCTGCTCACCAAGGCTGAATTTATTTGATCAAAAATACA
>NW_015649530.1:0-611 GCF_001515625.1 Sinocyclocheilus rhinocerous | reverse complement strand
ACAATTAATGTATACAGTACTACAGCAAAAACTGTGTGAGGAAAATAAATAAATGTCTACATCAACTTGACATAGTCACCACTGATAGGCTATTACTAAATATATTGTAGAAACTTTAATTTTCTGAAAAGCTGCTTTGCAACAATTTGTATTGTGAAGTGCTATACAAATAAACTTGAATTGAATTGATCTGGTATTAGTATCAGAAATTGATTTGAATATACAGTAAATATTACAATACGAACCCCTGTTACTTTGCTCTATACTGTATTGAAATTCAAAGCTTACCATGCATCATCTTGGAAATAAAGCTTCATGTCTTTAAGTCAGTACCGTACGTTGTCAGTTATTTCTCTGAATGATGTTATGATGCGTGTATTTTTTTAAATGTCCTGATTGAGCAACATCTATTTCAGACGGGCAAATTCTTTTTTTGAACAAGGTCTGTTTATTTAAAATGTTATAATATGCAATAACAAACAAAAGATCAAAACAATACAATACAAAATACATATTCAAAACCCCACCCCCACCCACCCCACTACCCATCAGACATAAAGTCAGATATGCAAATTCTATGGTGTTTTACTATCATTACAGTTTCCATAGGA
>NW_015649529.1:0-674 GCF_001515625.1 Sinocyclocheilus rhinocerous | reverse complement strand
AAAAGCTCCTGCGGGAGCGGGGACTGCTGTGGCAGTGGGGAAATACAAAAAAAACTCCTGCGGGAGCGGGAACTGCTGTGGCAATGGGGAAATAGGGAAAAGGCTCTTGTGGGAGCGGGAACTGCTGCGGCGGAGGGGAAATATGGAATAGCTCCTGCGGGAGCGGGAACTGCTGCGGCAGTGGGGAAATATGGAAAGGTTCCTGCGGGAGCGGGAACTGCTGTGGCAGTGGAGAAATATGTAAAAGCTCCTGCGGGAGCGGGAACTGCTGCGGCAGTGGGGAAATATGTAAAAGCTCCTGCGGGAGCGGGAACTGCTGCGGCAGTGGGGAAATATGGAACAGCTCCTGCGGGAGCGGGCACTGCTGCGGCAGTGTGGGAATTTAGGTAAGGCTCCTGTGGGAGTGGGTGCTGCTGGGATGGCTGGAGTGGGGATGGGTCGTTATAGATGGATTAGGTGATGTAAAAGGGGGTCAACTATGGTGGGTCTGAAGTTTGAGTGACCGGGGCTGTACTGACGTCAAAGGGGTTGGCCGATGTGGGAGCGGTCCGATCGAATGTAGCTCTTGAAAGATTCTGACGACCAGCGACCGAGTACTTGTATCTGCTGCTGGGAGAGGCCTTTTTGGTCCACTGTGGTTGCTGCGCCAATTCGGAATGAATGGCTGGAAAAAT
>NW_015649528.1:0-779 GCF_001515625.1 Sinocyclocheilus rhinocerous | reverse complement strand
GCTCGACCAGCATTCTTGCCATCCAGAACTCCGAATGCTCCGTTGAAACTTTGTGGCTGTCGAAATCTTCAAAGTCTTTGCGCCTCACAAACTCAGACTCTCAGAAGAACTTCTAACGCATCACCTTGCGTAACTAAGGCAACCGACATCAGAAGATTCACCCAGCTGCTACAACCATCCATTCACAAGGGAGTGTCTCCCAAAGACGTCATCCAAGGACCGATCTCAACCAACCAGAAGCGACATGATTCCCTTGACCAAGCCATCGAGGAAAACCCTGTTTTTCAGCACGAATGCAAGTAAACAAACAAAATCTTCTTCTGCTGATTTGAAACTGCTGCTAAATCTTCTTAAAGCAGAGATTTGGCTTTTAGCTGCTTATGATTTTCTCAGGTTGCGATTTAAGAACTAGTAGCAAATACTAGACTTTGGGACTCCATTCAAACCTCCATAATTTTCATCCCCTGAACTGTATGAGTGTGTGTTTAAGCTTTAGTAGTGTAGTTTCATGTATAGAATAGCTCAATAAATTCTTGTTTCATTGCAAAGAAAGGTGTCTCGTGTGTTCTGCTCATCAGTTACTGTGCCCTTGATCTCGTTTACCAAGCTCACAGTTAATAAAATATCACTTTTGTATTACCGTATGGCCATAGGAAAAAAATAAACATCAGAATTGGTAAGATATACTAATTTTAACACTTTGCTGGACGAATAGTTGATAAAGTGTAAACCATGGATCCTCAAATCTGGCCCACGAGATCCCCTTTCCTGCAGAGTTT
>NW_015649527.1:0-1468 GCF_001515625.1 Sinocyclocheilus rhinocerous | reverse complement strand
CATGAGAACAGAAAGAACATTTAAATAAGTAAGACTAAGGAAAAATAATAATAATAATTTGGTATACATCTGGATTTATGTACAGATTTTGTGCATTATTTATTGTATATACAGCTGTATAAATAAAAACATGAATATGTATTTACATAATACTTGAGAGAGAGGCAATAATTAGTTATTAAGAAATGAATGACAGAAAACAGGTGGTAATTTCTGTGTTAGCCGTTTGAGCTGGAGATGGCATGGGGAAAAAGCAGTTTTTATGCCTGGATGTTCTAGTGCACAGAGATCTGTAATGTCTGCCTGAGGGGAGAAGTGCAAACAGGTTGTGGCCGGGGTGAGAGGGGTCTGTGATGATATATACCATGGTACATACCTAAAAACTTGATACTACCATAGTGCATATCCACCAGCCCATGGTACATTTCTGTTAATTTTTTTGTGTGTTATTTTAGTGTTATTTACATGCTGTTATAGTTTTATTTTTATTTTCAGTTTTACTAATTTTGTTGTGTGCTTTTGTCATTTTTATTTATTTTTTAATATTTCTATATATCTTTACTTTTTTTCAGTTTTTAGCAATTTTAGTTCAATGTAAACTTATTTATTTCAGTTAATTGCCAAGGCAATTACAAATAAAAATTTCATGGTAACATTAAAAATGTAAGTTTTGTACATTAACATTTTTTCATCTAAAACTTATGTTCTATTTCATTTCAGCTTTATTTTAATGGCCAAAAATGCTTTTTAATAGTTTTTAGTTTTAGTTAACAATAACAAAATTCACCATGGTAAGCTACAGTAATTTCTGCCATGATAGAGTTCTTCAGTTATTGTTACCACTGTAAAACCATAGTACATAAAAATGGGATCAGTGTAAAAAGCTTTCAGAATGTTTTGTCATTTATTTTTGATGACACTCTGATGGTTAATCTCAAGACACTGCAGTTTTACTGTGGTATTTTGGTATAGAGTATCATGGTCATTTTTAAAGGCGACACTATGGCAAATCATGTGACATTATACTCTAACAACTGATGTTGGCTTTCTTTAACTCAATCATTGTGGTGTTTAACATCAATCATAAATGATGTTTTTTATTGGTTTTCATATTATATAACAAAGCAGGTAACAAAGGTTACCATGGTAACATGGTTTTCAATAGTACATTACCATGAGTAAACAACATCATAAATAAGGTTGAACTTGCTTTAATAAGACATGTGGTCGGTTTGGCCATGCATACACAGGAAAGTCACAGCTGTACATACAATCTCCGTAGCAACAACTGGATCTCTTACTGCTTAAAAGGGGCCCTTGGGCCCCCAAGCCTGGGGCCAATATAATGAACCTGTGATCGGCTCGTCAAACAAGAGCTTCATACCCCATGAGCTCAAGAACACTGCAGCGAATTTACAGCCGCAACACAATTAGAGCACATGCAGCAGAGTTTTTCCACTGGTTTAGC
>NW_015649526.1:0-591 GCF_001515625.1 Sinocyclocheilus rhinocerous | reverse complement strand
TCATTCTGGCAGCAGACTCAGCTGGAGTCTATTAAAACAAGACAGTAAATAGTTACTACGTTTCTTACCTTCTCACCTTTTGGTAACAGTCATGTGTACTGCAGAGGTTTGGACTTGTGGCCATGTAGCAGATTTGTGGCTGGGTGTTGCTGCAGTACTGCGACTGGCCTGAGGGGGGAGCCACTGTGCTGCTGCACAACGCTTCACAAACTCAATGCCCTGAAACATAAAACAAACCACATGAGACACTGGAGAAGACCCTCCACACATAAGAGCTCTGATCTAGAGAAGGGCTTTGAAGACAGAATATCAGACTGACTACAAAGTTGCACTTAATCTAACTGACAGGACATGTGAGGTTTAGTAGATGTAACTGATTTCTCAGTTATCCAGTAAGTATCTTGTTTCAACTTGTCTCAGAAATTCTATAGAAGGATAAAAATTAGATACAGATCAGACCATTTTTGACACAATTTTGAGTACATAGCTATAAAATTAAATGAGCAGCAGCTCGGATCATTTGGTCTTGGAGGAATTTGATGAGAAATGTTGGGAGTTCATATTAAGATCTCTGACCTTTGCAAGTTTTAG
>NW_015649525.1:0-921 GCF_001515625.1 Sinocyclocheilus rhinocerous | reverse complement strand
TAAAGTCTGTTTTTCCACTCAAAGCAATTGTGTCAATTAGGAAGCCTCTGTATGGAAAAGAGCAATCTGTACATTAAAAAAAAAAAATTTTCCTTGTTCCAAAACAGAGAGCAAGTCATATGGGTTTGGGATGACATAAGGGGAGAGTAAAAGATGACAGAATAATTTTTGTGTGTACTGTACCTATAACTACCAAAGCAGATTTTACAAACAAAATATATATTTTTTATATATATTTTTTTTTTTTCTTTTTAGGTGAGTGACATTACCACACAAAGAGCAGCTCTTAAGGGATTGCCTATTTTTCTGTGTGAGAAGCCAGCATGTTTACTCAAGATGTGCCGGGTAACTTACCATTTTCATACCCTATTTCTAAATCCTTTTTTAAAATATATTTTACATGTATTCAGTTTACTTACACAACAACGATGATGATGATGATAATTATTGTATGTCGTTGAAGTCTAAACTTTTGCTAAATGGACAAAGGCATCTGAATGACGTTCTTCCACTGGCCATTGTTTATTTTATACTTTTATAGTTAATGACTAAATAACAATACTGTTTTATTTCATTGGCTTTTAATTAGTCATGAGATACTACGTTTTATTTCAATGTATTAATTTATGTTAAGTATTCATTTGTTACAACCTTTGCCTTAAAGAGATAGTTCACACAAAAATGAAAAGTCTTTCATCATTTACTCGCCCCCAAGTTCACACAGGTTTAGAACAACTCGGGGGCGAGTAAATGATGAAAGAACTTTCATTTTTGTGTGAACTATCTCTTTAAGGCAAAGGTTGTAAAAAGTGAGTACTTAACATTAATCGATACATTGATATTTTTTTTCAATTTTTGTAGTTTCATTTTCCTAATGTTTTTTTTTTTTTCAGGCCGAGCTAATTGTATTTGATTTCTATG
>NW_015649524.1:507-589 GCF_001515625.1 Sinocyclocheilus rhinocerous | reverse complement strand
GGTCTGTAGTTCTCTAAAAGAGTTGGGTTAAGAGTGGGTATCTTATGAAGTGGGGCGGTATACCCCTGTTTAAATGTTGAGG
>NW_015649524.1:0-329 GCF_001515625.1 Sinocyclocheilus rhinocerous | reverse complement strand
AGCGTGAAAGTTCTGAAACTGAAGCTGTAGAACTAATAGAACGTGATGACACAGAAGAACTCATCCACAATATCCACATTGACCGCCACAAATATCCACCGCCCCCTGCCATCAGCCCCCGCGTCTCACACACACACGAGCGTGACTTTAGCACTAGATTTAGCAACTTTCAGACCCTTTTAGCGGCTTTTTTCCACATAATATTCATACTGACAAACCTAGCGACTTTTTTGGATAGACCTTAGCTATGGTTCAGGTGGAAGATTTCGCCAGTGCTGTACCGTGAACGCGAGGTCTGACTTTCCCGAAGAAGTGTCACCTCTCTCGGC
>NW_015649523.1:0-945 GCF_001515625.1 Sinocyclocheilus rhinocerous | reverse complement strand
AATTACACAGCAGCCTTTATGGTTACAGAACCATAGGTTAGAGAACAAAACACTTTGTCCATTGTTAGATGCTAGTTTAATGATGCCTGGACCCTAAAGTGTACTGCATTCATGGAAAGTGCCATTTAGCATGCCTCTCTTCATATTCATTCAGAATACATAGCTTATAGGGCTGTGAATCCTTGGGGAGACAGCGAATCGATTCACGATTCATAGGTTTTCGATTCAAGAACGATTTTTGCAAATTCACAACGATTCAATTCGATTCACAATTAATACAATAATTTTATGTATGTATTATTTTTTTTTTTTACAAGGAATTATTCTCTTATCTTACTTTGAATTTGCTATAGGAAATCAAATACACTGCTGGACAATAATCAATCATTTGTAATCTATAATTTTTTCCTAATGGCAATTTTATGATTGTTTTATATACTACAAACAATTATTTCAATTTTCTGCATAGAATAAGGTAAAAAAAATACTTTATAGTTTCTGTACTCTAATAAATAATATGTCAATTAGCACTGCATCATTCATAAATTGTACAGTATTTATTTATTGTGTTTATTGTCTTAACGTTTCAGTTCATTCTGCTTTTTATTCAGCTTAGCTGCAGATATAGCCTGGCACGTCTATGAGCGCGAGATCACTTCTCTTTCAGTGCGAAAACTTCTTTATCTCATTTTCATAAAATAAAATGCTATAGTATTTAACTTTTCCTCTCCATCGGCGAATGATGATTCTGAAAGAAAACGCGCCTGATGTCTGTGTGCTATAGCAACGAACGCTACTTTCATGCATCTGATTATCAGATAAACCTTGTGCTCTTATTTCAAGGTTGTTGTTAATGCTGTGGTTATTTTAACAGTTTCCTTCATACATTCGGTTCAGTGGCATTGTTAAAACACATTTATCATTCAATGGAACTGTGCGTATGCT
>NW_015649522.1:370-675 GCF_001515625.1 Sinocyclocheilus rhinocerous | reverse complement strand
CACAATAATCCACACCACTCCAGTCCATCAGTTAATGTCTTGTAAGGTGAAAAGTTACATGTTTGTCTACAAACCATTGCTTCCGGTTAAAATATGAGTCCTCTATCCATAATATTCCTTTCTTCGGTGAAAAAGTCATCTTGTTTGAATCAGGAGAGAAATATGTAACCGTTTACAAGCCAAAACAGATATGTTGGTGGATTTTGATGTGAGAAGACAGCATATTTTGGTCAGAAGAGATGGTTTAAAGTTAAAACAACTTAATGATGGATTTGTCTTACAAACATGCAGCTTTTCACTTCAGA
>NW_015649522.1:0-215 GCF_001515625.1 Sinocyclocheilus rhinocerous | reverse complement strand
TGGTGAACAAGTGATGCAATGCTACATTTCTCCAAATCTGATGAAGAAACAAACTCATCTACATCTTGGATGGCCTGAGGGCGAGGGACATTTCCAGCAAATTTTCATTTCTGAGTGAACTATTCCTTTAAACTTCAGCTGTCATGTCCATAAACAAACATAAAAATGTTTTTACTTGCACCAAGTGAAGAGATGCAGTATTGACTTGTAGCACC
>NW_015649521.1:0-583 GCF_001515625.1 Sinocyclocheilus rhinocerous | reverse complement strand
TTAACTTTTGTGGCTTACCCTCCTTGTGGAGGGTGTCAATGACTTCTGGACATCTGTCAAGTCAGCAGTCTTCCCCATGATTGTATAGCCTACTGACTCAGACTGAGAGATATTTTAAAGGCTCAGGAAACCTTTGCAGGCGTTTTGAGTTAGCTGATTTAAAGGCTCAGGAAACCTTTGCAGGTGTTTTGAGGTAATTAGCTGATTAGGGTGTGACACCATGACTTTCCAATATTGAACTTTTTTACAATATTCACATTTTCTGAGACACTGAATTTTGGGGTTTCATTATCTGTAACCCATAATCATCAAAATTCCAAGAAATAAAGGCTTGAAATATTTCACTCTATGTGTAATGAATCTATATAATATATGGGTTTCACTTTCTGAAATGAGTGACAAAAAATATTGACCTTTTTCATGATATTCTAATTTTTTTTAGATGTACCTGTAAGTAAATCTCTATGCGCAGATGGCTGAGAGACAGATTCGAAGGCACCGTCTGCAAAGTGCAAAACCTTCAATGTTACACACTGTGCTGTCACCAAATTCAGTTCACACATCACTGCTGTCCTGATGGTTA
>NW_015649520.1:0-1329 GCF_001515625.1 Sinocyclocheilus rhinocerous | reverse complement strand
AAATGGCAAGAGTCACATTTTCCTGCAGGATATTCCAGAAAGCAACTTTAGTAACAAAATTTTTAGTAAGTTATCCTAGCCGTTAACTGCAACTTTCAGTCCCCAACACTGGGGGAACTTTAATAGCAACTTTCTCCATGAACCTGTGGTCCAGAGTTAGTTTACTTGAGGTTAATCATCAGCTTTATGTGTTCCCTTCTGATGAGGCTTCAGTGTGCATGGCAGCCCAGGCTACACATCATATTATAATTATATAGCATTACTATGACATACAGCACTGTTTATTTTACCTCATAAATCTTAAACCCGACATTTTCTCCTCTAACACATCGCTGCATTGTTTTTTGTTTGTTTTTTTAATGGGATGTTTCCTATATACATTTTATTTTAAAAATGCAATTAAGACACATATGCTTGTCACGTTATACAGTTACACCAGTTGTACAAGTTGGTGCTGCGAACAAGCAATGCTTACTGTTTAATCAACTTAGGGTTATGTCATATTAAACATACTTTCTGGAATACTCCCTGGAGATATTTCATCTCTGATTTTGATGATGATAATAATAATAATAATAATAATAATAAATGAGTGGTAGAGATCAACCTTTTGACATGACTCCATGAACTCCTCAATGGTGATCCCTCCATCAAGGTTTCTGTCCATTTTCTGGAAAAAGTTTATAAAGTTCAAGATGCATTCTTGAAGCCTTGAAAAGTGGTGCAAATCCTTTAGTTCAAGCAATATACAGTGTTGTGCAAAATGTAATTGCCCCAATCCTGATTTCTTTTGTTTTTGTATTTCATACAAAAATAGTTTAAAATTTTCGCACGAAATGCAAGATAAAACAGTAATCCTGAGTAAACAAATAATACAGGTTTTATTTATTTATTTTGTCATTCATTTTGAAGCAAAAAAGTTATCCAACACTTGTCACCCATGTGAAAAACTATTTGCTGTATTAAACTTAAAATCTGGTTGTGCCACCTTTAGCAGCAATAATTGCAACCAAACGCTTCCAATAACTGGAGATCAGTCTTTACAGCACTGTGGTGGAATTTTGGCTCATTCTTCTTTGCAGAACTGCTTTAGTTCTGCAACATTAGAGGGTTTTTGAGTGTGAACTTTCCATTTAAGGTCCTGCCATAGCATATAAATTAGATTCAAGTCAGGACTTTGACTAGGCCACTCCATAAAAGCCATTCAAAGGTGGACTTGCTCCTATGCTTTGGATCATTGCCTAGCGGCACAATCCAGTTGTGCTTAGAGACTGAAGACCGGACATTCTCCTTTTTGATGACGGAGGTTGTTGCAGTGAGTGGTATTTA
>NW_015649519.1:0-852 GCF_001515625.1 Sinocyclocheilus rhinocerous | reverse complement strand
ATTTAAGGGGGTCTGAATACTTTCCGTACCCACTGTATGTAGCCAACATTAAATATAGGGATGTGCCGATAAGGGAAATTTTCCTACTGATTAACACCTTAACTGTCACCCCCTCCTTTTTTAACATAGAAGTGATCATGTACTTCGTGAACTTAAATTGTTGTAATTCATGATCGCTTTGGAATACAGACCTAAGGTTGGTTTCTGTTTAAAGAAGACAATCAGCAGATTATTGTGGAAGCAATTTAAAAAATTAAAATATAAAAAAGTTATAGAAGTTTAATGTAAAGAAAATATACTGAACTATTTTTATTTTATTTTATATAAAATAAATATTTTACAAAATATTTTCTGTCCTAAAATTGCTATAAAATTTAAGCCATATGTCTAAATAAATTATGTTCCAAATATGAAGTTGATACAAAAAATGGAGGTTCCTTTGAGATTTTATTTAGGACATTATACCAAAAATAGCCACCAGGTGACAAAAACTCCTTTGGAATTTTTTTAATGCATTTTCCTGTCACAAATGTATACATTTATTCATAAATATTACTTTTATCACAAAATACTCACCAAGTATAGAATCTTGAGACTCAGACCTTTCTGACAATATGTATTTTGTCAAGATTATACAAAGTTTTGATTATAAAATACCTTAATACATTTTGTAATATGACACTTGACACCGCCCACTAAGGGGGAGGAGACCGCCAAAATAATTAAAGTACCATTTCCATGGTAACGAGATGTCCGATTTCAAAATGGTTTTAATAGGATACATCTCGTTTCTGCTTATTACATTTCAAATTGAAAAACAAACAATAAAAACTTACAAGGACCATTATATTG
>NW_015649518.1:0-482 GCF_001515625.1 Sinocyclocheilus rhinocerous | reverse complement strand
TTAAAATTGTACATGGTCCCTTTTCAAATAAACTTTTAATAACAACAATAATAATAATTTCATAAGGTTAACTGCATTTGTTCCATAATTTGCTTTAACACTCAATTAATAAACAAATACTAGTTGTTTTTGGTTAGGTTAGCGAGATATTGCGTTAACTAGATGCAAATACCTAACAGAACTCGAAAGAATTACGGTTAAGTTACTCAGGAGTTCTGCTGGTTAGTCACTATCAGTGATGATGAGTTAACCCTAGGGGTAACCGTTAGTTTGCGGGAGAAACGTTCTCATAATCCCTTATCTAAATGAAAACAACTGCTGGATTAAGCAGGTTTAAAGTTCATGAAAAAACAATGCTGCAGAATTATAAGGAAACTGAGTGATGAGAAGGATTCTGGGAAAAAAAGCACATACACCCACCTTTTTTTACTTGGATGGAGATATAACTGCTCTGTACACAAATCGTATTCACATTCACTTAC
>NW_015649517.1:0-1036 GCF_001515625.1 Sinocyclocheilus rhinocerous | reverse complement strand
GTCACTTACATTTTCCAGTTAAAGTTGCCTTTGTTTATTTTTGCGCAGCAAAAAAAATAATAGTCCCAAACAGAGCAGCAGCAGGCCGTTGCTGAATGAATCAGTGTTTTGAACGAATCGGTTGAATGAAATTGATTCACTGCTTCACTCATAAAGAATGAATCAGTCAATATACTTACCCAGTAATGCAGTCACTTGTCGCCACCTATGGGAATTAACCGGAACTAGCTGTTGTAATTATATAATACATATAAAATTATATAAAATTCACAAGTGTTTTAATAGAATAAAAGGTTCATTGAAAAGATACGAGAAGCTCAATTTCTTACCGGTTTTGCTTATTTGAACTATTTTTTGATGCATTTAAACTTCGTCAGAGTGATCTGTTCAAAAGTTTGGGGTGAGCATGATTTTTTTTTCCTTTTCAAAGAATTTAATATTTGTATTCAGCAAGGACGTGTTAAATTGATCAAAAGTCACTCTAAAGACAATTATAGTGTTACAAAAGATTTGTATTTATATTTCAAGTAAATGCTGTTCTTTTGAACTTTGAACTTCCTATTATTAATGATAATCTTGAAGAAAATGTAGGCTATCATATGGTTTCCACATATTAATATTAAGCAGCAAAACTCTTTTCAACATTGATAAGAAGAAATGTTCCTTGAGCAGCAAATCAGCATATTAGAATGTTTTCTGAAGAATCATGTAAAAGACTGGAGTAATGATGCCGAAAATTTAGCTTTGCCATCACAGAAATAAATTACGTTTTTAAATATATTAAAACAGAAAACAGTCATTTTAAATTTTAATAATATTTGACAATTTTACCGTTTTTACTGTATTTTTGATCAAATGTTAAAAACTCTTACAGATCCCAAGCTTTTAAACAGTAGTGTATGTATAGTAGATTTGCTCTCTGTTATTTACTGGACTCCCTCTGGTACGTTCACAGGAATGGCAGACGTTTTGTGATTTCCCCCAGATCACAGACATTAGTATTAAGCGTCTTTCTCAAGAGCAGATGCCCCTGGAA
>NW_015649516.1:766-920 GCF_001515625.1 Sinocyclocheilus rhinocerous | reverse complement strand
CATAATAAAATACAGTCAGTCAAACATATGGGAAAAAACTATGTATTAAAAAATATGTAGAAAAATCTGTTAAGCCGTTAAGGTTAAGCGTTATCGCTGTACCGCCGTGATGTTATGCAAAACATTTTGTTTTACGTGGATATTGGAACACGAG
>NW_015649516.1:0-609 GCF_001515625.1 Sinocyclocheilus rhinocerous | reverse complement strand
GTTTTGGCTTGTCGTTTATATTGCTATAGCTTGTTATATTTTTAATTCTTGTTCTTTTCTAAATACTGGTAATTGAAAGGATTTGTTGTGGAGTGAGGGGAACTAAAATAGCCTAGCTATGTTTACAGTGTTTATTATAATGTTTGTAAACATTTCGCTTTGGCATTAGGCCTATTTCTGAATGAAATAAAAAAATGCGACTTATAAGCGATTTATGTTTTTTTTCCCCTAAAAAACAATGTTTTTATACGCGTAGCGTATTTTAACAATGCAGCAAACCTTTT
Source organism: Sinocyclocheilus rhinocerous (assembly GCF_001515625.1). Lineage (NCBI taxonomy): Eukaryota > Metazoa > Chordata > Actinopteri > Cypriniformes > Cyprinidae > Sinocyclocheilus > Sinocyclocheilus rhinocerous. The sequence goes on along the minus strand of NW_015649516.1, from coordinate 325 downwards.
TCAATATTTTGATAAATTACTGAAAAAATAAATAATTAAATGACTTTTTAAACCGTTTAACTGATTGTATTAATCGGTCAAAATTCTTACGGTCGGTCGGTTAAGCGGTTAAACGGTTAAAATGAACATCCCTAATCACCAGTTGTCCTCTCACATCAAAATCCACCAACATATTTGTTTAGAACTGTTTTGGACTGTTTTCACTTGTAAATGCTGCTTGATATGTGTATGTCTCTCTCCTGATTCAGATGAGATAACTTTGCACTGGAGAAAGTGATATTATGGATTAGGGATATGCCGGTATCAAATTTTCATGTTGCGATTA
>NW_015649515.1:0-597 GCF_001515625.1 Sinocyclocheilus rhinocerous | reverse complement strand
ATTATGTGTGAATAAAGACTATTTAGTTGTTTCAGTTTGTTATTTTCCCAATGATAACAGAATTTTTAGTTTTAAACAAGGTTTTGACGGGCGGTCTAACAAATTTGTTAAGCACTGTATATAGCTACTGACAGGATTATGGACTATTCTGTTTGTGTTTTTGCCCCTGTGACCCAGTTTCTTCCTCATGTTGATTGTGTTAATTTGATTCCAGGTGTGTTTCCTCACCCCTCATGTTGATTGTGTTAATTTGATTCCAGGTGTGTCTCGTTCCTCACCAATTATCCTGCCTTTTAAAGCCCTAGTCCTTTCAGTTCTTGTTTGTCGGATCGACTTGTTGAATGTCCTCCTTGTTCTCGGTTTTCCTGTGGATTATTAAAGACTGTGTTATTCAAGTACTCCTCGTTTCCTCGTTCCTTGCTCCCCGAGTGAATTGTGACAGAAGACCCAACCCAAACAGTTACCTCCATTTGTACCCTCCATTTTGTTTCTCTTTTTATGGATCTCTGTTCCCCGCCGGTTCCCAGGAATTAATCACCAGTGCCACTCCCAACCCAGAGCCCAGCCCACCATCTCCCCGATGCGCGGAGCACATGC
>NW_015649514.1:0-518 GCF_001515625.1 Sinocyclocheilus rhinocerous | reverse complement strand
ACCGGCATCCACTGCAACACTAAAAGGATGCTTCAAATTTGGGGCCAAAAGTATAGCTGTAGCCAACAACAATCCACTGCAAGACTAAAATGATGCTTAAAATTTGGGGCCAAAAGTACAGGAGCTGTAGCCAACAACACTTTTGCATTGTTAAATGCTTCCTGACACTTCTCTGACCACACAAATGGCACTTTGGTACTAAGAAGATCAGTTAGTGGCACCACAACAGTAGCAAAGTTTCTACTAAACCCTCTATAGTCCCCTGCCATACCCAGAAATCTGTGAAGTTCACGTCGGTTTTGAGGCACAGGGAATTCACAGATAGCTCAATCTTGGCTTCTACAGGCCTAACCTGCCCACCACCCACCGCCTTACCAAGATAGGTGACCCTAGCTTTCACAAACTCACATTTGGCCAGGTTTATAGTAAGATTAGCAGCAGCGAGATGAGAAAAAAGTTCCCCGATTTGTGACAAGTGATCAAGGCAAGGCAAGGCAAGGCAAGTTTATTTGTATAGC
>NW_015649513.1:0-549 GCF_001515625.1 Sinocyclocheilus rhinocerous | reverse complement strand
CAGAGAGGATGGCTTTCGTCAGAAGAAGATCAGGACATCATTTACGCATTCAGACATAACATACCTGCAGTGAGGCAAAACTCAGCTAGTTTGGGAAACTCAACAAAAGTGACAAACCGACAAACATGTTCAGCTGAACTCCACTAATGTTTTCCAGACAGGTTTTGGTTTGTTGTCCGACCCGAGCAAAAACACGTTTAACAAAATCACTGGAAAGCATCACACTTCAAAAACTAGTTCTTACAGAAATCAGATTAGACAAACCCTGCTCAAAGCAGCAGCAAAACATCTAATATTGAGGATGACTCAGGACGGTCAACTAGTCATTTAACCACTGCCTACTAGATCAGCAAGTTTCTCTTTTTTAGTGTATTAATTAGTATTGATTCGGCGAATTCAAAGAGTGTTTTATTAGTTTTCCAAATTGGGGTAAAAAGCTAATAATTTATTTAAAATAAAAATAAAAATGTAAAAATAAAAATATAAACAAATTATTTAAAATAATATTTAAATAAAAATGAAATATTAAAAATATTAATAAAAATAAAA
>NW_015649512.1:0-538 GCF_001515625.1 Sinocyclocheilus rhinocerous | reverse complement strand
AAGTGTTCCCAGTCCCTAGTGCTCTGTCGGATGTTAAAGGTCTTCCTGTGTTTGTCTCCCTTAGTTCCTGTAAATAAAGACCGTGTAAAGTATTCTCCAGCGTCTCCTCGTCCTTCGTGTGTGTGCACCCGTGACAGCTTTCAGTATTTTTTGTATACTTAATATTTAATTTTGTATACTTAAAACACAGGAGATGTAGTGACATTTTCATTTTATTTTCATGACTGATATCAACATTTATCAGTGATAATGTATCACAACTTTTGTTTTGAAAGAATCTCTGGATCACACAGGAACTTAGAAAAGAACATGGTTCAAAAATGACTAAATATCTTTAAGACATTTCAGAACATATTGCATCATATTACGGCTTGTGGCTTCATCGAAGACAAAATAACAAAGTACTTAATAGCATAAATATTTTTCCAAGCTGAAAATTATTATTGTACCCTTTTAATCTAAAGACAAAATAAAAAAATTTAACTTTGAAAGTTTTTTTTAACTTCACAGAAGACATTTTAAATTGTATTTTTACCAA
>NW_015649511.1:0-622 GCF_001515625.1 Sinocyclocheilus rhinocerous | reverse complement strand
TGTCCATTATGAAACATACTGAATCATTTACAACTCAGAAAGGTCACATTTAAGCTACAGCTTATGAGAAAGTTGGACACGCTGGAATCTTTCAGTTTGATGCTTACCATAAATATCATATCCTGAATATTGAATGCAATTTTTAATTGCTTTTTATATTTATAACTTTGCTTTTTGTATTTTTATTAAAACTTTTTATTGCTAAGGTTTGGATTCAGTGGTAATAGTGAAAATAATAGTGCATCAAATAATAGCGCAAAATGAAAAATTGCTGTTGTGGTTTCTATTTCGGGCCTCAGGAAAGCTCTTTTCATGCTGAGTGTCGTGGCAGTTTTCTATTTCAATAAAGGCATGAGACAAAAAGTCTTTTGGATATTTATTTTCTTGCAAGAAAAGGTCAACAGTCATACAGATTGGCTGCAGAGTGTGACAAAGAGGCAACATCCCAACTCAACATTTATACCTTCATCAAATCCGAATGCTTTGATTTCATTCAATCATAATGCATATTCAACATATATGTCCATTTAAGGTGGCTAACCATGTCCTCCAGATTCGTTTCTAAGAAGCCAGGACGTCTAAAAAGCTGACATAATATTTTCCTGTCTCACCCTTGTCTTGC
>NW_015649510.1:0-604 GCF_001515625.1 Sinocyclocheilus rhinocerous | reverse complement strand
GTGTTCCGAAGATGAACGAAGGTCTTACGGGTGGTGGAACGACATAAGGGTGAGTAAAAAAATGACAGAATTTTAATTTCAGAGTGAACTAACCCTAGAATTTTAAAGTCTCTTTTACATGCCACACAAGTCTACCGTGTGCATGTGAGCACCGCATCAGCACCGAAAACATGGGGAATTTTTTAAAGACAATAATCGCACAACCTATTCAATATTCGATAATTAAATCAACCAATCGAATATTCAAAAAATAGTGACACATCCCTAATTTCTTCTATGTACAATGGTACTATTTATGTGATACAAGTAATACATTTTGATGTATTTAGCAAGTACATACTTGATCAAGAACATTCAGTATATTCTGGGTCTTCTCTCTGATAGCTCCTCCCTTGTTTCTGATGATCTCTACCAGCTTGCTGTGGTGCTTGTCCAAGGAAGCCATGAATCGCGTTTGAAGTGGAACAGTTGTTATTCTCGTAAATTCAGCATTGATCTTAAAAAAAAGAAAAAAATAATTAAATGCAAATGTAAAAATAGTTTTGTGTGAGATCTTGGATTTGACATCAGGGGCCAAAATGTGCATTTTGGCTCAATTTTCAGT
>NW_015649509.1:515-1115 GCF_001515625.1 Sinocyclocheilus rhinocerous | reverse complement strand
AAAAAAAAAAAAAAAAAGACACAAATATTACTGTTCAAACTTTTGACTGGTAGTGTATGTATGCATCACACTCATAGCACATCTAGTTGTTTTGTATAAGAATGAAATGTCAGGTCCGACAATACAGTGTGTGGGTTTTTTTTGTTTTTTTTAAAATATAGATTTATTCACATTGGCCCATGGAAACCTCTATGAACACACTTGACTTAACTTGGCCAAAAAAAGTGCGGGGGTGAATTTGCGTTTTAAATTGTTTTCGTGTTCTACACATGGCGTGCGCACACATTAGGATAGGTTAGATACCTGCCTCCTTTGCGAGTCCCGATCAAGAACTTTACCGATTCAACTCCTCCCCTCCTCCTGCCTGGCTCTTTGGCCTGCATCACTCACCACAGAGCAAGCCTGTTCTTGATAAATCTGCTGTGAAAACGTGGGAGAAGCCAACAAGGAACCAGTTGGAGTGAAGCGATATTTATATAGGCGGAGCAAAGTACTTTATCGCTCCATCTATAGTGCATTGTGATTGGATTGTTTACGCTGCCAATACAGGAGACAATCCAATGGGCTGCTCGCTGTCCCTGCGGGATGGTCCTTGGAAAA
>NW_015649509.1:0-455 GCF_001515625.1 Sinocyclocheilus rhinocerous | reverse complement strand
GGAGACAATCCAAAGGGCTGCTCGCTGTCCCTGCGCGATGGTCCTTGGCAAAAAAAATAACCTTGTCGGCCCACCGGGAAAATGCCCGATTACCAATCCAGCCCTGGTCAGCTTGCTTTCCATGTGTATGGCTTTTTGTTTTTTGTCCGCAGAACCAGAAAAGCCAGGAGTGTGTCCAAAAAATCCTAAAGTCCTTGGAATAGGAGTGTGTGCTGAATTGTGTTCTCATGACAGTGACTGTCCGAATGATGAGAAATGCTGCAGCAATGGATGTGGACATCAGTGTATGGCTCTATCTAAAGGTGTTATATTAATGCATTGGTCAAGTTCCCCCCCCCTGCTGCCGCACTAAATGTGGACGTGAATGTACACCTACATTTAAAGGTATTTGTTATATTGATGCTTGGTTCCCCAAAACACACACTACAACTTGCTGTGAAAGTAAAACTTGTGGT
>NW_015649508.1:0-949 GCF_001515625.1 Sinocyclocheilus rhinocerous | reverse complement strand
AAGCAGCTCCGCTCATGAATGCTACTTTATCAGATCAAATGAAAAGGCCAACGAAACTTCTTTATCAGATCAAATGAAAATGCCATCGAAACTTTTCTGAAGACAGTCAATTCCCTTCAGAGATACATTCATATAAAACACCCGCGCCGTGTTATGATTTTGAAACGTGCAGTGCTCATGTTTATTCAACGAAGTCAAACGGCACAAATAAATCAATGTATGGGAAACTGGTAATGTATATCGGAAATGTGTTTAAAAATCATATCACCGTTATTGAAAAAAATTATATCGCGATACATATTGATATTGAATTATTGTCCAGCCCTAGACCTTACTGTGATGCATCCATTTCTTCCCTTCATCCTGGGCCATAGGAACATGAAATGAAAACAAGAGCACCCCCCAAAAGTCCAGACTCGGGACAAAGCGTCCTCAATAATGTTATCTTTGCTGCTGATATGTCTAAGATCTCGTGGGTACTGTTGTAGAACCAAACTCCAATTATTCTTATTATTCTTCTTCTTATTATTATTATGCATTGATTTTGATTCCGCATTTTATTAATAAACACCAAAGGGTTGTAATCCATATATATATAACTATAGGGCTGGTGGATGACCCCAAATATACTTCAAAGTGTAGAACAGCAAGAATTAGAGCAAGTGCCTCCCTCTCAACAGTAGAGTAAGCCCATTAATGGCAGTTTAATTTCTTAAAGAAGTAACTGTCACAAACCGCTACTGTGAGGAGCACGGAGCATGGAGCACGGAGCGAGGAACGAGGAGACGTGGAGTAAGATTCTTTTAACATCCAAGGGAACCAGGAACACACACGTAGCAGGGAAATATGAACATTCAAACACACAGGAAACTGGGTCAGGGCAGGCACATGGAGGAGAAAAACGCACAGATACTTGTCCATAACCCTGACATATCACCCCCCCTCCCGG
>NW_015649507.1:328-1385 GCF_001515625.1 Sinocyclocheilus rhinocerous | reverse complement strand
AAAATGAGCCTATTTTCAAAAATAGTGGAGTGTTCCTTTAACCTTCATAAAATGCTGATCATTCACTTCAGGAAGTCAAAATAATTTATAAGCTGTTTTATATAATATTTCTATGAGTTTTTATTTATTGATTTTAAAAGCACACAAAGAAATGTTATGTTTTTGGTAAAAGAAAGATTGGATAAGATACTGTAAAGAAAAAAACAAGAAAATATTTATTTATGTATTTTTGTCATAATGTTTGCTTATATAAGAGAGGATAAACAAATGAAACAATTGTGTCTATATGAAAATATTTTTAATATTACTAGAATGCAATAAGAAATACTGAATGTAATAAAGTATAAAAAAAGAAAAAGCATGACAGCTTAGATTTAGACATCTCAAGCAGGGATACATTTATATGTTGCTTGCAAAATATTGTGTCGGAAACCAGCTACTTTCAGAAGAGCTGTTACATAGCTGAAATTAAAGTTGTTTAATAAATGATGAACTTTGACAATATTTAACTGAATTGAATCGACATTGAACTGAATAATGACACTGTTGTGTTCTGTAGAGCTGCTTTAGGCAACATCTTAAACTGAATTTGTTTCATGGTGAATTTTGCAACATTTTCAACTTTATTAATGTGAAGCTGCTTTGAAAAAATCTGTATTGCATCCACCTTATTTTGCAACGCCGAAGTAAGCTAGTTTCTTGGCGAGACTTCCAATACATTAGCCGCTAGAAAAATAACAAAGTGAGGTAAACTGTAAAACTGTTTGCTCTACAAACCAGCCTGTTTATGAATACGATAATAAATGAAAATAATATGATAAGAAATACCAGTTTGCAATATAAAGAAGCATAACAGGCTGTTTGTACAGCTAAAATAACAGGAAGTCTCGGACATTCGAGTTAAAGGATTAGTTCACTTCCAGAATAAAAATGTCCTGGTAATTTACTCTCGCCCATGTCATCCAAGATGTTCACGTCTGTCTTTCTTCAGTCACAAAGAAATTAAGGTTTTTGAGGAAAACATTCCAGGATTTTTCTCCATATAATGGACTTCAAT
>NW_015649507.1:0-250 GCF_001515625.1 Sinocyclocheilus rhinocerous | reverse complement strand
CAGTGCAGCTTCAAAGAGCTCTACACGATCCCAGCCGAGGAATAAGGCTCTTATCTAGCCAAACCATCGTTCATTTTCTACAAAAAAAAAAAAAATCAATAAATAAAATCAATAAAAAATCAATAAAATGTATATACTTTTTAACCACAGATGCTCGTCTTGCTCTAGCTAGACTTCACGCATGACGTAATCCCGTTGGAAAGGTCATGCGTGACGTAGGCGGAAGCACCAACCCAGTGTTTACAAAGCC
>NW_015649506.1:0-1039 GCF_001515625.1 Sinocyclocheilus rhinocerous | reverse complement strand
TGAAAAGGAGACTCTGGCTCTGTTGCTTGCTTTGCAGCACTTTGACGTGTACGTTGGATATAGTTCTACTCCCATTGTCGTCTACACGGACCACAAGCCGTTGTTTTTTTTTTAAATAAAATGTACATGTACAACCACAACCAATGTCTGATGCGTTGGGCTTTAATGGCTCCACGTTACAACCTTGATATACGCCATAAGAAAGGAACTGACAATGTCGTGGCTGATGCCCATTCTCGGGGCTAGGTGTTTGTTTTTTTTTAATTGTTTCTTAAGTTTCACTGGGTTTGCATATATTTTTTTTTTCTTGTTTGCTTTCACTTGTTAGCTTCACCCAGAACCTGTCTCTTCTGTAAAAAGCAGACTAGGTTCTTCTTTTTGGTGGGGGAGTGTTACGGCCTAGGCCTTGAGTGTATCTTCCTTCATGTGACGTTATGTCTCCCCTAATCTTTCTCTTTGAGTCTGATTGTTTAGGTCCGCCCCAGTGCACCTGCGTCTCATATCTTCCTTCATGTGACGTCATGTCTCCCCTAATCTTTCTCTTTGAGTCTGATTGTTTAGGTCCGCCCCGGTGCACCTGCGTCTCATGGAATGAGTGATTACTAGCTATATAAAAGACGCTGAAGCGGAGCATGGAAGGGAAGGAGATCCACCAGCAAACAAGCTTTATTACCCCTTTTCCTTTAATTTTGGGTTTGTTATTTTTCTTTTGTTGTCTCTATACTTTGGAGTTGCTCCATGGTTTGGGGAAGTATATTATCCTTTGCTAGTTATTCTATGTTCATTTGTGCATTTCCATTTGTGTTATGTTTTATTTAAATATTTTCGCCTGGCATTTGGATTCATGTGTCCTCTTTATGCTGCATCCCCCTTTCTGGCTAAACTTAACAGGGGTTTGTAACACTTTCAGAAGTGCGTGTCGATCGGGTTTTAAAAGTCATTAGTCATCACCAGCAGCAAAAGTCTTTTGTATTCATGTCCACGATGCCACTCTGGAAGTGGCGGGAGCGGCACTAATATGAAGGAAAGTTCATTTATA
>NW_015649505.1:0-1288 GCF_001515625.1 Sinocyclocheilus rhinocerous | reverse complement strand
GCAAGCTGTTGTTTGCCTTTCAAGTCTATTTCAGTGACCAGAAACAGTTCTGATGCTACTGACTATGTTGCCATCCCAATTACTACTGTATATTTATATTAAAATATACAAATTTGCCGTTGGATTAAGTAAAAAAAAAAAAAAACAGTAATAACAAGCTACATGATAACTCCAAAAAGCATGTTTGATAAGTATTTATATAGCAAATATATAGCTTAACTTTGCCTATAAAAATACAGTTGTGACATATAAAGGCATAATTATAAAAAAAAGTCACAATATTGAGATATAAAGGTCAAACTGTGAACAAAAATGGCTTTTGTGAGGTATAAAGATGCAGTTTTGAGATATAAAGGCAAAGTTTTGAGATATAAAGTTATGGCTATTATGAATAATAGCCATAACTTTGAGAAAAAAGGCACAAATATGTAAAGGGCACAATTTTGAGATATAAAAGTCAAATTGCGAAAAATAATTGCACTGGTGAGTTTTGAGAAATAAAGGCACAATTGTGAAAAATAGGCAGAATTTTGAGATACAAATATAAAATTGTGATACATAAAGGTCCAATTGGGAATAATAGTTGCATTTGTGAGATACAAAGATACACATGACATAAAGGCACAATTGTGGAGAAAGTCACAATAAATATATATCAAACTTAGGAGAAATAATAAAGCTAATTGTGAGAATGAGATAAATTGTAAGAATGTTTGAAATTGAAATATACTTTTTATGTATTTTTAAAGTCACGTTTATGATAAAGTGCAACTGCAATTGTGAGATATAACGGCACAATTAGGAGAAAGGTCACAGTTACCTTTTTATTTCATTTTATTTTTCAGAAACAAAACAAATCTGTTGACTGTTTAATAGCAAATAATTTGCTTCAATTTCTTGTGGAAATTTAAATCAAATGTATAATTTTACCATGAAGACACAGAGAATGTTTATTAAAGAATTTGTCCTCATAATATTTGCATACTGAATTGCCTTTGCTCTTCTTTCTGGCATATATTTGTGTACTGAACTTTGTTTGATCGTTTCTTTCCCACATCTATTAACCATATCCATCTCGTTACATGTCCACTGGCATGGAAGAAACCCGCTCAATACAGTCCAAACACCAGCAGCCTGCCGCTGCAAAACACACAGCAGTGTGCTTGTCTTCACAATGATCGATGATAACATCAATAAAGTCATCGTGTATATTACTGATTATTAAACGAACATGCAGTTGTGCATACATCACGACACACAGTTTGCAAATTGCAAATGCATAACACGT
>NW_015649504.1:394-592 GCF_001515625.1 Sinocyclocheilus rhinocerous | reverse complement strand
ACTTTATATTTTTGTTTCAGGTTTTCCCTTTTTTTTCCACAAATGGGAACTTTCCTTGCTCCACCACCCACCACAAAAGCTCTTCAGCAAATGTACAAAAATCAAGAATCAGAAAATTCTTCTGTAATAGCTCTGTTTGAAATGACAATAATTAAAATAAACTACAACTTAAGATTTAAAAGATGTTTTATTGATGTC
>NW_015649504.1:0-194 GCF_001515625.1 Sinocyclocheilus rhinocerous | reverse complement strand
TGTTAAGTAGCTTTTTATCCAACACAAATGTTCCTCAATTTTTCAACAGTACTAATGGACAAATACAATAGATTACTTCCATAATTTAGTTACTTTATGGAAATGTATTTGCATTACTTACATTCATCTATTGCAAACAGTGCTGACAGCAGTGAATTGTACTACACAATAATACACATATACATCACTCAGAT
>NW_015649503.1:0-539 GCF_001515625.1 Sinocyclocheilus rhinocerous | reverse complement strand
TTAAGAGACCCTTTTAGCCTTTTGACATTTGCATATAAATTACAGGCCTTGTCAGAGACCTTACGTTGTATAGGGGGGTTTAAATTGACAGATGGTTCCTCGCCGTCAAGGAGATTCTAACCAGCCCACTATCATCTCCCCCATCTGACTTCAAACACCGTCCAAAGGGTTGTAAATGGCCAGGCAATTGGCCTGACCGACCAAGCAAGCTAACACACACACACAAACACACACACATAAAGACATTTCTTTATTTAGACTATAATTAATCAGTTATAATTGTATCTGGTATATGCATGTGTTGTTTGTATGTATCCCTATTGTATTAGCCTAGTTACAACTTTTTATTTGTATTAGTTAGACTCTCAATGCTTATTTTCAGGTATATGAGTGTATCTCTTCTTTAAGATCTTCTAGATGTTTTGTCCTTGGTATCAAAATGATCAGCTTTCCATTTCTCAAACAATGATGTACAGTATGTGATTGTGAAACGAATCATACGATTTGTACTATATTTTGGGTTGAAAACTACAGAAATT
>NW_015649502.1:0-1177 GCF_001515625.1 Sinocyclocheilus rhinocerous | reverse complement strand
CGGCTTTCTCAAGCCAACTTAAAGTTTGTCTTGATGAACTTTTTTTTAAATCTAGTCTCGGTTGTTATTCTTAAATATTTTCCATTCTTCTTAAATTCGTATTGAGAATCAGTCATAATAAAAGTTAAAATAACATCTATTATTAATAAATTTTTAAGTTTAACCTTGGTTTTACCACTTGTTGCAATAAAAAAAAAAAATCCTATTCTATCTTAACTGTAAACTAAAGCCAGTATCATCTCATTCTGACCTCTTTTTATCTAAAGTGTAGCAAAGTAGTTAACCCCCCCGACATTGTTCGTTAAATCAGTGTCTGTATAGAATGGGGAAGCATGAAACTGGAAATTGTGACAAATGTGGTCATGCAGAATCAGTAGAACATGTACTTATAGAGTGTGATGCATATGAAGGAGCAAGATTTCAACTAATTCAAGCTTTAGGATCATTCGGAATAAATAATTTGTCACTTCAGGTTCTGTTAGGAAATGGCCCAAAGCAATTAAGAATATTTCATGAATTAATTATTTTCTTAAAAGAAACCAGACTGATAAATAGAATTTAGGATACAGTTGGAGGGGGGGGGAAGCAGGAATAAAAGGGGTTTATATATATATATTTTTTTGTAGATAAAAAATGTTTTTTTATGTAAATTTTTTTTTTTTTTAATTTATTTATGTGATATATTTTTTTTTCTGGCTATAGTTCTCAAACTTCCAATCATTATGCGCTCCACACTCCTATCCAGTAGGTGGCGGGAATGCACCATTTAAGTTGGTTTGCCAACCGCCATTAACACCACAAGAAGAAGAAGAAGAAGAAGAAGAACCGCCCCAACACTAGATGGCTGCAGTGAGTCGTTCACAAACAGACCGTCCTGCGATGAGACGAGAAGTGCAGCATTAACAGCGGTATGTTCTTTGTTATACATAATAAACGTTGTTTTTAAAGTTATTTAGCATTATTTGCGTTTGACTAGAAACACGTACTGCAGATTTGTAAGCTATATATTTGTATTATGTGCTTTTGACACAAGTTAGCATCTTATCGCAAGACGGTGCAGAAGAGGGTTTGTGTTCTTTCATTTCCCCAAACATTATTCACAAATAAATTGTTTGCAGATTTATAAAACAACTAAGTATAGACAGAATAGTCACCATTTTACTAGTGTGTAACGGGA
>NW_015649501.1:0-1325 GCF_001515625.1 Sinocyclocheilus rhinocerous | reverse complement strand
CATTACAGTAATGCATATTTTTTAATGGTAAACTACATTTAGAAAGTTTTTTCTAAATGTAGTTAAAAAAAAAGTTAAAAAATAAATAAATAACAATGAAACAATGTGCATTTAATAAAATAAAATAGTCAAGAAACTGTCATCAAAATAAGCATATTTAAATAAAACCTTCACTATGGTCAGCAGCCTACTGTAATGAAACAAATCATACCTTCACTATGGTCAGCAGCCTACTGTAATGAAAAAAACAAATCATTAATTAATTTCTAATTCACTGTGAAGTTCGTGTATATAGTTTAGCTCTTCAGGGGTAAAAAAAAAAAAATAATAAAAAGGAAAAATTGTGCAAAACAAAAAAAAAAATTTATGAGAAAAGTCCAAAAATATGCTTCTTTTTTTGCAAAATATATAATTTTTCTGTTTGATTCTGAAATATAACTTGGACATTTTTTCTGAGATTCACCCAGCTAGACATCAATCTAATGGGAAAATTTACTGGTAAAAGCAACTACTCTGTATATATGAACTAAATCAACTTCAATGTCTGACCTCACTGTGGGCTTTATTTACAAGGTTAAATATTGAGAAATCTGCAGCGTTCGCTACCTTGACTGCTGTCCTCTTCTGTGCTGCTGAAGTCATCTTCGTAGTAAGTGTTGGAGTCAGTGGAGGCACTGGCGTCACTGCTGACCGAACCTTTCCTCTGCCGCTGCAGCACACACGCCTGAATCAAGCAGAACCAGAGGCACCACATTCATCAAACACAACAGACCGCTTCCTCATAGCAACCATGATCGAGTCTTGTGGTCACATACCTTTTTATAGGAGGTGGAGAGCAGCGTGAAGAGTAGGTTGGTGAGAGGGACAGAGTCAATGAGTCTCTGCACTCTCTGTATGGACGTGCTCTGGGCCATGATGTTCAGCTCTGCTGGGGGCCCGTCACTGGCCCAGCCCTGAAAGACAGAAAACAGCTTCACTCGTATTTACAACATAAAAATGCTCTGGTAGTTTAAAAGAGACAGTTGTGTTCGGTCTTACTCTGTGAAGAGCCTCCACTTGTAAGTCCTGGAACAGTGACGTGAGCAGCTTGATTGAATGATTGGCCAGAATGACTGACAGAACCCCAAAACCTTGGTGCCTGACGAGGGAAAAAAACTTCACACTTACTGACACACTTACTTGTCATTTTTGTAATAATCAAAAATACACAAAAAAAAATTGCAAATAATACATTTAATCTATTATGTTTAATTTATTTCTGTCTAAATTTTTTTTATATTGTTTAAAGAGGCACTTACCCTTTCCCTGGGCCAAGTTTAGGAGAT
>NW_015649500.1:0-556 GCF_001515625.1 Sinocyclocheilus rhinocerous | reverse complement strand
TGGTCAGATGAAACTAAAAAAATTAAGCTTTTAATTTTAAAATAATTGTTCAATGGTCAGATGAAACAAAAAAAATTAGCTTTTTAGTAGCAAACACTCAAGATGGTTTTGGTGCACACAGGGATAAAAAAGTACTCCATGTGTACAATGAAATATACTGCTGGATCTTTAATGATGTGGGCCTATTTTTCTGCCGGAGGTCCTGGATATCTTGATCAGATGGATGGCATAATGGATTCTATAAAATACCAAATGGATAAAAAAATAAAACTCTGACTGTCCATGCTAGAAATCTTATAATGGGCCATGGTTGGATCTTCCAACAGGACAATGATCCACAAACAAACATCAAAATCAAAACAAAAATGGGTCACTGAGAACAAAACCAAGCTTCTGCCCTGGTCAACCCAGTTCCCTGACCTGAACCCTATAGAAAATGAGTGGTCTGGAGAGATTATGTATGAAGGAATGGTCTCTGAGCTCCTGTCAGATGTTCTCTAAACTCTTCAGACATTATAGGTGAAGACTCAGAGCTGTTCTCTTCGCAAAAGGAGGT
>NW_015649499.1:1012-1723 GCF_001515625.1 Sinocyclocheilus rhinocerous | reverse complement strand
AAGCTTCATTGGCCAAAAAATTAACTTTTCACAAAAAAAACTTTTCTTTTTTGATCCTGACACAAAATGACCAGCTAACATTAATTGACTAATCATATCAGCAGCACATGTGAAAGTGTGGATGAGTACTAGTCAGGTTAATCACTATCATACAAAATTAGATTGTAAGAGCAGACTAGCTATAAAAGGAGGGAAGAAGCGCTTTCAATCATTGTGTTCTTGTTAGCAATGGTTACCTCCAAAGAAACACGTGCAGCCATCATCGCTTTGCATCAAAATGGCCTCACATGCAAGGAAATTGCTAAAAAGAATATTGCACCTGAAAGAACCATTAAGCGGATCATCAAGAACTTCAAGGAGAGAGGTTCGACTGCCGTGAAGTAGTCTTCAGGACGTCCCAGAGTGTCCAGCAAGCACCAGGACTGTCTCCTCCTGAGGAGTCAGCTACAGAATCGTGTCATGACCAGTGCAGAGCTTGCTCAGGAACGGCAGCAGGTTGCTGTGAGAGCATCTGCATGCACAGAAAGAAGCCACTTCTCTCCAGGAAAAACCTCAAGGACAGTCTGAAATTCTGCAGGAAGTACAAGGATTGGACAGCAGAAGACTGGTGCAAAGTTATTTTCTCTGATGAAGCTCCCTTCCGACTGTTTGGGACATCTGGAAAATCGATTGTTCAGAGAAGAAAAGGTGAACGCTATCATGAGTCCTGTG
>NW_015649499.1:0-714 GCF_001515625.1 Sinocyclocheilus rhinocerous | reverse complement strand
CATTACATTGAAATTTTGGATCCGTGGCCAGGCAACTCCCCGGATCTCAATCCCATAGAGAACCTGTGGTCAGTCCTCAAAAGGCAAGTGGACAAGCAGAAGCCCAGAAATTGTGATCAACTCCGAGAACTAATAAGGCAAGAATGGATCGCCAACAGTCAGGATTTGGCCCAGAAACTAATATCCAGCATGCCAAAGCGGATTGCAGAGGTTATGAATAACAAGGGTCAACACTGTAAATATTGACTCATTATATATTTTTTCAAAGAACTTAAATATATAAATGTACACTGTCATTTTTGTTCAAAATTAACAAAATTTAAATAAGTGGATATATTATAAATTCATCTTTCAATCTGAACATGTGGAAAAATAATCTACAAATACTGAAGCAGCAAACTTTGCAAAACACAAAATTGATGTCACTGCCAAAACTTTTGGCCATGACTGTATATATATATATATATATAATATACCGATTTTGATACATAAACTAATACTTACAATAAATGCTATTTAAAACATTCTATAATTCTATAATGATGGACACATGCACACTGAAATGTACAGATATATTACAGGTACCATATTCATGTTCTCACACACACACACAAACTTGGAACAGTTTAGCCTGTTCACTTAGCAATTTTTCTACATGTGATTACAAAACGCATGAGAGAGTCACAATTACTGATTATTGCAGATTTCTGATCT
>NW_015649498.1:0-563 GCF_001515625.1 Sinocyclocheilus rhinocerous | reverse complement strand
TAGTTAACTCATTAAATGACACCTTATTGTAAAATGTTACCAATACTTTTTATTTGTGAACTGATGTTCAGCTGTTCTTTTTAATAGTTAACTTATTTCGGGTCATCATCATAAAAGCTCTTTAAACACTGCCACAGACACAAAGATATAGCTTTCATTTCATCACGCTGCATGCTCACTAAAAACTGACGCAGTCATCACGTTTTCAATTTCAAGTTAGTTTTATTTTGACGTTACTCAAAGTAGTGGTATCTAAGCGGGAAAGTTGTTTACTTACTTTATAATTAGTCAATAACGCCATAATTTTCTTCATTCAGACCGAGAGCTCGCACGAAAACAAGAGGCGGGATTTATCACACGAACCAATCACATCCAATCATAACCGATCATATTCAATTATAGCGCATTGCCTCCTCTCACGTGACTTTCCCCCATTCATCTCAATGAGCTTCTAGAAAAGTCACAGCACGCTTTGAGGTCTCTGTAGAAAGTCAATGGACCGAAGGGAGGCAAGCCTACGCTGTAACTTTACCTGCGGGTGTCGCTGTTGGACAGTGTTACTT
>NW_015649497.1:0-797 GCF_001515625.1 Sinocyclocheilus rhinocerous | reverse complement strand
TTATGATTAATTATTCATATTTCCCCATTAGCTGATTCGCTACAAGGGTGTGGAGGAGGATGTAGTGGGGGCTGTCGTTGGACATACCGTGGTGTTCTCAGGGTGAGGACGGCCTTTTCCATGACTTCTGCCAGTGGTTGGTCTGGAACCTGGGTCTGTTGCCATGGTGATGGCTCTGTCCTCCGCTGGCTAGTGGCTTTCTATAGAAGGGCCTTGCATTGTGGCAATGCTGGATGCCTTCTGGTGCCTGCTTTGGATTCTGGGTTGTTCAGTTCAGAATCAGTGGGGTCTTACAAATACCTTTGGTGGAGGCCTTGTGCTTGTTAAAGACCTTCTGTTGTCCGGTCACGCAGTTGTTGAATAGGCATTGTGTGGCAGGCCATAATGTCTAAATGGTGACTTACAATAGGTTGGAGGTTTCTGAGGAGAAGGCTCTTGAAGCTGGTGTGCTCCTCATCCCAGGTTCATTGCGAGCTCCGGAGTAAGCTCGTCAAAGTCTGTGGTAGTAAGCATGGGGAGTTTCAAATTTGGTGTCTAGGGCAGCGATCAGTCCGGGTTCAGAGTCTTGGTCTGAGAATTCCTTTATGATGGCTTGTTTAAGCTGCTGATAGTCTGATTGGATGTGTCCTGGTTGTTGGGCCAGGAAGCGTTGCACCTCTGGGCTAGAGATGATCCAGAGCAGATAGAGTCTATTTTGGTGGTTCACACTGGTCCAAGACTGCAGGTGAATGTAAATGTCTCACATGTAGGCATGGACTTCATGGTCTCCTGCAAGTTCTGGTGTGAATGCAGGGATG
>NW_015649496.1:0-1029 GCF_001515625.1 Sinocyclocheilus rhinocerous | reverse complement strand
TGCCTGCATGACATGTATAATTCAGTTTAGACAGTTTGCAAGAATATTTAGCATCCCTGTTATGAAAATGATCTGTGCGACACGCTGGCGGAGTGAAACGAGGCTTGAGAGAGAGTTGTGAGTGAGGGCACGGGCGCAGCCTCTGTGTTGTCAGATCCAGCTATTAAAATCGTTTTTGGACTTGTCTTTTCCACTTAATTTAACACTTTAGAAAGTTAATAAAGTAGGAAGTTGCAGTTTATAATAAGCAATATCTTTATCTTATCTTATTTGCAAAAGATTAGAAATAATTTCGGTTTATTTTTATTTATTTTTGTTTTTTGTTTGTTTTAGTATCAATATCTGGCAACACTGCACCGGCACTTAAAGCAGCACCATGTAACTTTTGGCGCTCTAGCGGTTAATAAACAGAACTGCACACATCCCGCGGAAGAACATTCCAACCGGAGCTACTTCTCTAAGTTTATGTCTATGACGATTCACGCAGGTATTTGTTACTCCGCAGCGGTGACGACCCGACCAGGCTACAACAGTACAAATATAAGTACTTATTATAAGCAGAGGTGTAAAGAGTACCTAAAAACCCTACTTGAGTAAAAGTACAGATACCTTACAATGAAAATTACTCCACTACACGTTACAAGTCACCAATTCCAAAACAACTTGAGTAAAAGTCTTAGAGTATCTGATTTTAACAGTACTTAAGTATTTTACTTATACTAAATATAGGCTCAAAAAATGCACTAATCAAAAAAAGACATGCCAGTGAAAAACTAATGTTGTGGAGAAGCTGGGTAAAAAGGCAGAGGCAAGGATCTATGTGCAGGTATTTAGTGGAAAAACTAGAACAAACAATAAGCCAAAAACCAAAGGGAACAAAGAACAGAATAACTGGCAAACAGACAACCATTACATTTGACAACTCACAAGGAACTAAACAAAAACTAGGCCTATATATACACACAGGGGGCTAACAAGCTTAAAACACACCTGGGGAGACTAATCAAGGAGAACCAATGAACAAACGGA
>NW_015649495.1:0-936 GCF_001515625.1 Sinocyclocheilus rhinocerous | reverse complement strand
TAATTTTGCTTTGTACTAGAAAGCAAGACAAAAATACTGAAGAAGAATCTTTTTTTGTTGTTGAAATTATTTTCTTTATAGTGTGTGTATGCTGTTGGGATCTGCCAGCAGCCTTATGCTATACAATCCACGGGTAAGTTCACGGCTGCCTCCAGCTAGTGCTGTGACATCGGCTGACCCTAGTTAGCTGTGGTTGGCCTGGCCGTGCGTCACTCGGAACACAACAGGCCAATCAGAAGAGAGGCTCATGAATATTAATTAGACAGGCCAAAATCAACCTGTTCTCAGCAGAGCTCCTGAGAGAGGAGCTGTAAAAATATAATGAGATGGTTTTTGGTACTTATACCGCAAATATATATTCTTAAGGACATCAAAACCTAAAATAAACTCCAGAAAGGTGTAAAATATGTGACCTTTAAGATTTGGTCACATGAAAGTGTGCATTTTACCTGTGTGTTTTTAATCTCATCTCTTCTCTAATTTAGGTGCATATAAAGTATTCCAGAAGAACACAAAGACAAACCTTCTGAGGTGCTTTCATGTTTTATTTACATTATCGTTCAAAAGTTTGGGGTCAGTAATATTTTTAAATGTTTTTCAAAGAAGTCTCTTCTGCTCACTAAGGCTGCATTTATTTGATCAAAAATACAGTAAAAGTCAGCAAAATTGTGAAATATTATTACAATTTCACATAACTGATTTCTTTTGTAAAATATAATTCATTTTTGTGATGAAAAGCTGAATTTCAGCTGAATTTCACATGATCCTTCAGAAATCATTCTAATATGCTGATTTGCTGCTCAAGAAACATTTCTTATTATTATCAATGTTTGTTTCTGTGGAAATTGGGACATTTTTAAACTTAGTAGAAAAGTCTTTTAATGTCACTTTTGATCAATTTAATGCATTCTTACTGAATAGAAGTATTCATTTCTT
>NW_015649494.1:413-687 GCF_001515625.1 Sinocyclocheilus rhinocerous | reverse complement strand
TTAAATTCATAAATTCATGTGGAGATTAATGTTTTAAATACAAAATTTTGAATACAGAAATATTTAATTATTTAAATAACTGCAATTATACCTAAAAAATTTAACTTAAACAGCCAGCAGGTGGCGGTAAATCCCTGATTTTATCACTGAATCATTCATTCAATTGATTCGTTTGAACGGCTGATTCATTCAGGAGTGAAGCAATTGACTGTCTTTATGAATGGGTAATCATGAATCACTGACTCACTAGATTCGTTCAAAAACGCACTTTCAT
>NW_015649494.1:0-319 GCF_001515625.1 Sinocyclocheilus rhinocerous | reverse complement strand
TTACTTTATTTGGAACTATTTTCGTTGATGAAATAGAGCAAAATCAGGCAGTACGTGTTTATTGAACTGTTGTATTAAATCAATATCACATTTGCAAACTCCTTTAACAATTATTAAAATCTGTCACTCATCGCGATCTGTGGGCGCACAGAAAATGAGAGTTCTCAAGACTCAAAAGCACGTGCAAATGATACGTTCCGTCATCTGTCGTCGCGTTATAAGAGCGGAACCTGCGGGAATGAGTAGAATTATTATTAATAGCCGCAAATCCCATGCCTGAAATTCAAGACCTGCTCTGTGTTCTCTGTTAATAACCCGA
>NW_015649493.1:0-537 GCF_001515625.1 Sinocyclocheilus rhinocerous | reverse complement strand
AAAAAACGGCAGCTTGCTATGTAAGCGGCGCGATCTTGGCACTTGCTTCCACAACCAACCTGACACTGCCATCCCTTAGACTGATTGGACGATTTTGAGATAAAAGGCGGGGCTAAGAGTGATTTGTCTACTTGATTGGACGAACCATCCTTCACTCAATGACAAGGCATGTTTCGCTTCAACTCCAGTCATTCTTAAATGAGCTCTTTAGTAACACATCCAAAGTTTTTAACGTTATATATGCACTTTTATAAACTCTCAAAGGCCTCAATAAGCAGTTTCCCCTTAACGTTTTTATACAATTTGTTCTTTATTTTGGCAAAAACCATGTGAGAGCAGCACATACACATGAGCATCTAACGTTAGCTAACCGCTTTACTACTAAATAAACAACACACGGGCCGTTAAAATAACTTTATGCAATATACTCTGTTGTTTCAAATGCTTTTGTCTGCTGAGCTGTGGTTTACTGCAGTAGGGCACAACATAAGCATTTATTATGAATTACTTACCTTCTGCAGTGGAGGGTGAGTTTGC
>NW_015649492.1:223-594 GCF_001515625.1 Sinocyclocheilus rhinocerous | reverse complement strand
TGCTCTGTGACCTTTTGCCTGGTTGTTAAAAAGTGCCTTTTGAGGAAACTTTACTTTATATAATGTAATTTATATTACCCCTGGCCCCTGGTATGTTTTTTTTTTTTGTTTGTTTTTTTTATTTAATTTTGTTTTGTGATTTTGTTGTTACTAGGGTTGTATATTTTTGTATACTTGTTGCTACTCCTAATAAAGGAGGAAGAAGAAGAAAAAAAAAAAAAATGCATGCTACGGAATTCGGGCGGAAGTAGTAGGTCATCCGGGTTCTTCTCGCCTACTGTTTTTCGAATACTAATTCGGACATACTACTCGCGTCGCATACTGTTTTTCGCCTACTATATAGTATGGAAGTATGCGATTTTGGACGCAGG
>NW_015649492.1:0-173 GCF_001515625.1 Sinocyclocheilus rhinocerous | reverse complement strand
GGTTTGTGAAACCCGCCCACTGCCAGTTTACCCAATTGTATTTCGGCACCCCGGGTTGCCAGGTGGCGGAAAACACAGCGTGTTTCATTTCATTCATTGTCAAGTGCGCTAGTTCTTGTTGGTGTCGCCAATCTGGCAACCTGCGTGTGCGTCAAGTCTGAGGAGGAGGGGCC
>NW_015649491.1:890-1064 GCF_001515625.1 Sinocyclocheilus rhinocerous | reverse complement strand
AGCGGGGCACTGCGGCGGCAGTATCAAATGAGCAGGGCACTGCAGAGGCAGTATCAAATGAGCAGGGCACTGCAGCAGCCGTATCCGATTAAGCCGGGCGCTGCAGCGGACGTATCAAATTAAGTAGCTGCAGCGGCCGGCAGTATCAAATGGAGCGGGCACTGCTGTGACAGT
>NW_015649491.1:292-852 GCF_001515625.1 Sinocyclocheilus rhinocerous | reverse complement strand
AAATGAGCAGGGCACTGCAGCGGCAGTATCAAATGGAACGGGCACTGCTGTGACAGTATCAAATTAAGCAGGGCATTGCAGCAGCGGCCTAAAATTTCTTTTAACTGATCAGAATTAGATGGGCTTTCTTTGTGTGAAAATTATTGGTCCTGATATAGCTCTTGAAGGCGTCCGATGACCATCGACCGAGAGCTTGGATCTGCTGCTATGAGAGACCTTTTTGAGCTGCTGTAGTTACTGCCCCGATTCGTAAGAAGTGGCTGGAAAATCTTTCTACGGGTATGACTGGTTGGACGATGTTCATTGAACATCGTTTGGATAGAGGTTTTTGAAACCAAAAACATGTGACGGGGTGGTTACAATAATCGACAAAAGAGGGTCAAGAGGGGATGTAGACGGAGAGCTTCTGAATTGTAGGCAAGAAAAGGGGCCTAATACGGTTGGATTGGTGACGGGAGGTTAAAAAATTCCGATGTGGTGACCTCTTTTTCCTGATCTGATTTACTTTGTTTGATGAAATAGGAGATAGTTTCGCTGTCGAGCACGGAAAGGTCGGAGAC
>NW_015649491.1:0-220 GCF_001515625.1 Sinocyclocheilus rhinocerous | reverse complement strand
GTTGAATAGAAGTTATTGTGAATTCCAAGCATCTCAGGAAACCACAAAAAGCCAGTATGAACATAGCGTCGAGTCTACGAGCGGTATGGAGTGAGTGGTACCCTGTGTGGAGAATGTGGATACATTTAGAAAGGATGTCGAAAATTATCGGCTGTCTAGCGTCCGGGCTTGGAGGATGGGAGCACTGAATTCCTTTGATCAAAAGAGATGTTTGAGAATT
>NW_015649490.1:948-1278 GCF_001515625.1 Sinocyclocheilus rhinocerous | reverse complement strand
AGCATATGCGACCAAAATGGTCGCAATTTCGAGCCTTGTAAAATATTTTTTGTCAACAGTGCTTTTTAAATTTGAATTCATAAATCAGTTATTTTTTGTCATGATGCACATTTTTCATTTCGTTTTTGTTGACAAAAAAAAAACAGTGTTCATTAACAAACATTTTTTGTCATTCATTTCTCAAGAGATTCCGAAATACTTTTTCTTCTATATATAGTTTCTTATAAATACTTTTTATAATATTTTTTTTTTCTAAAATATAAATAAAATATGAAAGATGTACTGAAATACCGATAACATGATGGCAAAAAAAAAAAAAAAAAGTTTTTT
>NW_015649490.1:0-938 GCF_001515625.1 Sinocyclocheilus rhinocerous | reverse complement strand
ACCGAAAACATGATGGAAAAAAAAAAAAAAAAAAAGCTTTTTCACTTTTCAAAGTTCAGATTTCTTTCTTATTTTTTATTTTATTTTATTTATTGTTTTTATAAATTCATGAACTATAAGCTTTTATTATTATTAATTTTTTTTGCTAACGTTCTGTAAACCTATTTAATTAGAAAAAATGCAAAATAGAAGCATTTTCATTAGCGGTTTCAGACTTTTGTACCACACTTAAGTTTACTATTTATTAGGGATGCACCGATACCACTTTTTCCAGTACTCGCCTGATACCGATACTTTTATTTTTGGTACTTGCCGATACCGAGTACCGATACCAATATTTTTATTGCATTTGTAAATTTTTTAAATATTGGGTACAGAAACCAAAAGAGTATGTATAATGTTAGTTGGTTAACTTCATTTATCAAATAGATACAGTCAAACCAAAATTTATTCAGACGCCTTCAACATTTCTCACATTATCACAGTTTATTCGCTATGGTTTAGAAAATGGTAATAAAATATGACAAGAACTCAGAGTTACACTGTGTCAGAACAAATTCAGCTTGATAATGTTAGATAACTTTGATAGAAAGGTATGTAATAGATTACAATCAGCCAAAAATTAGACAGCTGTTAGTATGACAGTATTTACACAACTATGAATACTTAGCCGGGCAACCCTTAGCCTTAATGACAGTCTGTAGTCCCCTGGGCATGCTGTCACCCAGCTTCATGCAAACCTCAACTTCAATGTTTTTTCCTAGACTCGGTCTGAATAATTTTTGGTCCCAAATTTGTATCAATTTTACTGGTAGTCCACTGTATGAATAATCTTTGGGTATGATTTGTCACAGTTTACTTAATTTGCTATCCTCACTTACATAAATGAACTATAGTTGTAACGTGGCTGACGAGACGTGAGACGTGCGGATCCATGT
>NW_015649489.1:302-618 GCF_001515625.1 Sinocyclocheilus rhinocerous | reverse complement strand
CCCCTCACAGATCACGATACTAACAGCAACATTATCACTGCAAACGTCGAAACAATAATTTACACGAACATACAAAACAAAACAAAACATAAAATCGCTCAGTTCTTAATGAACTTCACGTTTTCCTCACATAGACCTACTTACTGTCTGCTGCTCAGAAAAGTCAAAAGACACACAAACAGCTTACTCGATGAAAACAAGAAAAACATACTGTGTAAAGTGTGTTTTACAGTTGTTTAAATAAGAGAAATACCGTGAACTGCTCACCTCTCCTCAGAAGATCGCTGCAGCTGCGTCCGAAAGCTTTGATGACTCT
>NW_015649489.1:0-252 GCF_001515625.1 Sinocyclocheilus rhinocerous | reverse complement strand
TTTATGACTCTTTGTTCACGGTTTCTTCTTCTTCTTCTTCTTTGACGTTTTATGGCGGTTGGCAAACCAGCTTTAGGTGCATTTACCGCCACCTACTAGGATGGAGTGTGGAGCAATGACGTTAAAGGAAAACTTAAAAAAATAAAAAAATAAATAATAATAATAAAAAAAATAAAAAAATTATTTGTAGTGATTCTTTAAATCCTATTTATTAACTCTGTATCTTTGAGATACTTAAATAATATGTGAAAC
>NW_015649488.1:0-532 GCF_001515625.1 Sinocyclocheilus rhinocerous | reverse complement strand
CTTAGATTACAAATGTCAGAGAGAGATCGCAATTATAACTTCTCAGCTGGTATATCAGTCAAACCGCTGACACCCTCTCGCTGTCTCTCTCTGGCCTGTCTGCGGTGCGGTGAGGGACGATTGTCAGGATGTTTTGCTGTCTGCGGTGCGGTGAGGGACGATTGTCATGATGTTTTGACAGGCTGGTCAGAGCTGCAGTCCCTGCGGTTTCACAATTATGCAGCAGATCTCAGCTCACACCCCACTGCCAACACATACAGGCCAAGAATCTCAATGCAGCTCACACTCTTTCCCTTCTCCTGCCTTCTCCACCCCGTGGCCTCTGCTCACTTTATCAATTTTGCAATTTTCTCATCTGTCTTTTGTTTCTTTCACACTGTTCTGTTTCACACAATCTCTTTCATATTTATCACCCACTCGCTTTTTCATAAATCTGTCTGAGCCTCTTTAGATGTGCATTTTCACCATTTAAGGTGAAATAAGTTTGCCTATATCTATCTATCTATCTATCTATCTATCTATCTATCTATCT
>NW_015649487.1:0-490 GCF_001515625.1 Sinocyclocheilus rhinocerous | reverse complement strand
AAACAACGTACTGATAAATTTATAAACATTTTTATAAAAGATAATGAATTGGTTTCAAAATCAGAAAATTAAAGAGCTTCATTAAATACCTATTAATAATTTTCATTTAGAAAATAAAATGTCTATTTTCATTGTAACATTGTGATTTCTGTGAAATAGCAGCTGTAGATAAAGATCATAAAATATATAATGTATCAGTTTTCAGTTCAAATCAACTTAATGCCCCATCAGACCTTCCACCTCCATCCATGCTTCACTCACGTTCCCTAGAAAAACTATCTGCATATATAAAGGGAGAGTTCACCCAAAAATAAAAATTCTGTTATGATTTACTCACCCTTGTTGTTTCAAACTTTAGGTCACTAAACTACTGAACACAAAAGAATATATTTTGAAGAATGTGGGTAACCAAGCATTTTCTGTTCCCCACTGACTTCCACAGTATTTTTTTTCTTCATACTATGGAAATCAGAGGGAGACCAGCAACCGG
>NW_015649486.1:0-451 GCF_001515625.1 Sinocyclocheilus rhinocerous | reverse complement strand
GGAGTGTAACGGTTCAGATTGCTCACGGTTCGGTTCACGGTTTCAGGGTCACGGTTTGGTACGGTTCGATTCGATTCGGTATGTGCTATGTTCAGGGAAAAATGGACTATGGTCAAATAAAAATAAAGGAAATAATAACAAACAATCAAAGTAAATGCAACAGCACAAATAAATACAATAGAGCAAAGATACAAATAAAATAAACAGTGCTTTTCAGGTGTTTCACAGTCATTTTCAGGCACAGACATTTTAAAGTAAACAAATGTAAAATAAAAGTGCATATTTCACTATATAAATTAAAGACCAATCCTTGTTGAAGTTACAAAAGCTATTCAATCAAGAGATGCGAGTAGAATTCCTTGTCTTTTGTTGTTTAAAGGGGTCATATGATGCTTTTTAATTATTATTTTCATTATTTTGTGTATTTGGTGTAACAGAATATGTTGACATG
>NW_015649485.1:0-961 GCF_001515625.1 Sinocyclocheilus rhinocerous | reverse complement strand
CAGCCCAAATTTAGCCTCGTTTTAGCCTAGACGTCTAGGCTATATATAGACGTCTTTTAAAAGCAAAATTGCTTGCTGGGGCATCTCAAACAAGCCTAGTGTTTCCGTCGAGCGTTTGCGGCTCTGTAATTGGTGGTCCAGCTGTGAAATTACAGAGGGCCAAGCAATAGAAAATCAATTGGGGAGTAATTTTGACTGACACAAAAATTGACCAATCATATCTTTCCTCTAAATGGGTGGGCCTTGTTATCACTAACTTTATGACAAGTTCCGCCCGCTGAGGGGATCTCTCGGGAAAAAAATATATACGCTGATATTATTCACGTCACGATGGAAGCCGCAAATAACGTAAGTGAGGACATTTACTAGGCCCCGCTGAGCCAATAAAAATAATATGTTTTATAAACACTGCTTGTCATGAAGTGTCTGTCGCTTATTTGTTTTGTGTCAGCGCTGTCATGATGTGTTGTCTTAAACACATTACATTTGGTTTTGTGTGATGGGAGGGAGTGTCTGTATTTATTTTGGTAATATCGGTCTCTCTCGCAGGATTGTTTTGTTGCGTATCGGTCACTCTCGCAGGATTGTTTTGTTGCGGTCGCACACCGGACGAGAAGCGCAGTGGCCTGGTGCAACACGTATCACACACCGTCAGTTCAAGACGGCAGTCCAAAACATTTAATCTATTCCCAAAACAGTCAAAACTTAACTCCAAGAATTAACAAGTGGTGTCAGTTTAAACAAGTGGTGTCAATGAGTTTAAAGTTCGGGATCGAAAAAACAGCAAACGGGATGAGAAATTGCAATCTATAGCACAGTGAATCACATAATTTATTAGAGCCACAGAAGGACAAACGTTTTGCTGAAAAATGCACAATACACAATCTTCTAACCTAGGATGAAGTCATTATGTAAATTATGTATAATTTGGGACAAATATAATGAAATTTAATGGAAAATT
>NW_015649484.1:0-615 GCF_001515625.1 Sinocyclocheilus rhinocerous | reverse complement strand
TTCAGGATCAGCAGCAGATCATCTCACTTTATTCTGTGTTTGCTGATAGAAACTGATTGTGTGAGTCACAATATATGCTGAAAGCCCATTAAAGTACTCTACTGAAAAATATTAGTTACCTGAAAGCCTATTAAAGTGCTCTATTGAAAAATATTAGTTATTTCTCAAATGATACAGAAAAAAAATACCACTAATATAAAGACACTGGCGACGATCTTTCTCAGACATTATGATTTGTCCATATTAATCTAAATACACTTTGATTTTCTAATAATTACATTCATAACAACAAAATAGTTTCCTCTTACCATTTTGTATGTGAAGAGAAACAAAACAAAACCTTCTTTATAAGTGTCAGCAGGCACACAAATAGCACCGAGATGATAAAAATTATTCAGAAATGACCCCGTAAAATGTTGATTAAACAAACTATGTAGCATGTATTTTACAATTACGTGAAATAGCATGAATAAAAGTGAAGATGGATCAAATGCAAACCTACATGGCATAATATCATACACCTGCATTTTGTAAAATACAGCTTAAGTGGAAGAATAACTAGTTGTTTAACCTCCTAAGACCCGAGCTTTGGTTTGGCTTGCATTTTAGATTTCT
>NW_015649483.1:0-680 GCF_001515625.1 Sinocyclocheilus rhinocerous | reverse complement strand
AATTACTAAAACTAAACTTACAAAAACTAAATGAAAACTGAAAATATAAAAATTTAAATTAATTAAAAATATGAATAAATAGTATAATAGCATTTTTGGGTGAACTACCCCTTTAAAAGAGCTACACTAAATTGTCCTCCATTGAAAGATCCTCAGCTTGCTGTAATAACATCAACAGCACAGTGCTGCTATTGTTAACTATTAAAAATCATGTTCATTAGCTGAAATAAAATAAAATATAAATATTACATGAAAAACGTAAAATAAAAAAATAATTATCATCTTAAAATTAAAATAATTTAAATAAATGTGTCAGGTGAATTACAAAATTAAATAAAAAAATAATTTAAATTAAATAAAAAAATAAAAATAAATGGAAGCTAAACAGAAATACAGAAAATAAAAACTAATAAATGAAAAAAACACATAACAAAATTACTAAAACTTAAAGTAAAATGAAAACTGAAAATACGAAAATAAAAATAATTCTAAATATTAAAGCTGCAGTCCGTAAGTTTTGCCTCTTTGTCGCCATCTCTGTTTGAAAACCTGGAATTGCAGTTACTTGCGGAAGGGTTGCGTGGGTTGTACTCCGGCACGGCTCCAGCGCAGATGAATCTAATGTTTTGAGGACGGAGTATGTGTGTGTGGCAGTCAGTCACCGCACCGGTGTGAATCCT
>NW_015649482.1:0-500 GCF_001515625.1 Sinocyclocheilus rhinocerous | reverse complement strand
CCCCGACTGAGCCTGGTTTCTCCCAAGGTTTTTTCTCCATTCTGATGGGAGTTCAGTTTTGGTTCCTCTGGCTTGCTTAGTTGGGGACACGTCACCAGTGGAGTTTTGGTTCCTTGCCGCTGTCACCTCTGGCTTGCTTAGTTGGGGACACTTCATTTCCAGCGATATCGTTGACTTGATTGCAAATTATTGCAAAGATACTATTTAAACTGAACTGATGATGACATCACTGAATTCAATGATGAACTGCCTTTAACTGAAAAATTTGTGTTTACTATTGTCACTTTGCATTATTTACACACTATTTTCCTAATTAATGTTGTACAGTTGCTTTGACACAATCTGTATTGTTAAAAGCGCTATATAAATAAAGGTGACTTGACTTGACTTGACTTGTATTAGTTCACTGAGGCGCCTTACACGTCCTTGGGGATTCCTGGGGTGTGACATATACTGTATGAGGGGAACCCCAGTATTACAGCACAGCATCACACAAGCCA
>NW_015649481.1:432-1296 GCF_001515625.1 Sinocyclocheilus rhinocerous | reverse complement strand
CCTGAGGCGTTCCGTTTTCCACACTTAGAGTTTGAGATACTTCACCACCCACTTTAACTTGAATTGTTCTGTCAAATAAAAAACTTAAAACCCAATTATACATTCTTCCTTCTACTCCAATACTCTTCATTTTAATAAGTAATCCCTCCTTCCACAACATGTCATATGCCTTTTCCATATCAAAGTAAACTGCCACTAATCCCTCTTTAACTGCTATAGCTTTCTTTACATCTGTTTCCAGCTTTACTAATGCATCTAATGTTGATCGTCCTTTCCTAAAACCATATTGATTAGATGCCAAAGCTCCCTTACCCTCAAGTACATAATGAAGCCTGTTTACAATTATTTTTTCCATCAGCTTACATAAATTTGATGTAAGCGCTATTGGCCTGTAATTCCCTGCTATCGATGCATCTTTCCGTGGTTTAGCTACTGGAATTATTATAATACTGCTTTAAGAATTCTATTATTTGCATATATAAGCATAATATAACAAATTCCATCTTGTCCAGGTGCTGTTCGTTTTATCCTATGTAGTACCCTTTTAAGTTCCCATATTTCAAAGTTAGCATCTAATGCCCCTTTTCCATCATGTCTCTTAGTATAAATATCATGATGTTGATTCAAAATTCCCTGTCTTTTCATTCTATACTTCTCATCTAGATTTTCTGTACTGTGAGCTTTCTGAAAGGTTTTAACTAATAATTCTGCCTTGTCCTTTTCTGTAATAGTTGTCCTTCCTTCTCCTGAGATAACTGGTATATTCCTGGTTTTATATACTCCAATCATCATTTTTAACATGCTCCATACCTCTCCTAATTCAGTTTCCTTCCCTATGGAAGCACAATACTCTCTCCAATATTT
>NW_015649481.1:0-309 GCF_001515625.1 Sinocyclocheilus rhinocerous | reverse complement strand
GTTCTTTTCAGCCTTTTAAATGCTTTATTTCTGCTTTTAATTGAATTACTGCATTCATCGTTCCACCATGGAACAGCTTTCTTCCTCCCATTTCCTTCAACTTCTGGTATACTTTCTTCTGCCGCTTTGATTAAAATCAAAATTAATGTCTCTGTACAATTATCAATATAATCCTCTGTACTATAATTATTTAATTCTAACTCACATATTTTATTATACTTTGTAACGGTCACAAACCATTTATATAACCGTTACCTTACTCACAAAAAAAGTGTTGGTTATAAATCTGTTTTATAGGGAGGGAACCCC
>NW_015649480.1:0-538 GCF_001515625.1 Sinocyclocheilus rhinocerous | reverse complement strand
AGGTGAGGGGGCACAGTGACCGAGGTGGCCGGGCCGGGCCCCCCCAGGCCCCGCCCCGTGGCGCCGACGCTGAGCATAGTGATTATCTTTTCACACAGTAATACTATCTTTCATATACATTCATGTTTAAGCGCAATATTATTAAATGCATTTTACTTCTGTACTTATTTATATATTAAGTTCATATCAAGATGCTCAAGCAAGTGGCAAAACATGTAAACACAGCCTACAGTAAACTTTTCTTACGTTAAAAGTTAGTAGGCTATCACAATTTTAAATTAAAACTTACCATTGACAGAAACAGCCGTCTAAAAAGAACTTTTTCTAACTCCACGAGTGACATCAGTTACCATGTTTATCTAAAATTGCAGGTTAGGCTACTTTTCCTTGCTTTACCCCTATAGCTAAAAGTACTTTAATTAGCCTATATGCAGTTATGGTGCAACTAATACATTTCGTATCAATCCATGTACATTTTTAATGTGAGCAATGGCCTGTAACTTTAATTCAGCGTGTGCAGCACAGCAAAAATAGACTC
>NW_015649479.1:508-918 GCF_001515625.1 Sinocyclocheilus rhinocerous | reverse complement strand
CACACGCTCTCCACAACACCGAGGCTTAACCTCGCCTCCACCGGCAAGACTTCCAACTTCCCCGACATCCTCGTATCATTCGGTCATGCCAATATATCCTCCGATCGGAAAGTGGATATTATTTAAGGCGGAAGCAAACGCTGATTTTTTCCCTGACGAACCATTCTCACGGAGGGTAAACAAAGCTGATCTGTACGATCGATTCTTCATCCTGCAAATCAGCCAAGGCGGCCAATAGATCGAGCAAAGCCTCGAACTCGCCCACTCGACACTAGCATTGTCCCACACAAGACCCGGCTCTCCTCGAGCTTTGGGTCGCAGCGGCAGGTCTTAAACGAGCCTGGGCCGCGCCCCAGTTCTCACCGCAGCAAAACCTCATTCGCTTCCCGCTTCGGCTCAACTTTTCACCG
>NW_015649479.1:0-228 GCF_001515625.1 Sinocyclocheilus rhinocerous | reverse complement strand
CATTTTTTTTTTTTTTAACCAAGACGCAAAACTGCGTAGAACACGCAATAAAATTACTCAGATTCTGTATTAATTTTCACTAGCTTTTTACCTGTATTTTAAATTACACATTGTACTCGGATAGATGGATAAGATGAAAAAGATTTGATTTTCGTGAAAATGAGTTAAACGGTGTACAATTACAGGTGCAAACCAACAAATAAGGTGTATCATAAAGAAACTATTATT
>NW_015649478.1:0-555 GCF_001515625.1 Sinocyclocheilus rhinocerous | reverse complement strand
TTAGTTAGTTATAAAAAACCTTAAAACGGCAATGACTTCAATGCACCTCTTCTATGATGGGAATATTTTTAATTCCTGAATTAAAATTCATTTAGGTATTTTTTATTTTTTTTGGTGGGTATAAAGTAAAAAAATGCCGGGGTGACAGCATCGCCCGGATGTCTTAATGAAGAAAAAAAAAAAGCCTCATTAAAAATTCAATTCTCAAATACAGTATACTCTCATGACTGTGTTTCAAAGTCTCAAAAAATATCAGAGAATTTCACATTTTATTTTAAGGTTAGTTCAGGCTGTAATATGGTGTGACTCTCCAAACACTTAATGATATTTATGAAATAATAATTTATGTTTATTGGTTTTGAAAGAAGTATCTTATGGTTTCTAGGCTGCATTTATTTGATCAGAAATACAGTAAAACAGTAATATTGTTAAATATTATTACAATCTAAAATTAAAGTAACGATGGAAGTCCATACAGTGAAGCTCAAGTAATTCATTGCTTGTTACAGCCAAACGTAATTGAGTCAGAACACTAAGTATTAACCAAAACTACAG
>NW_015649477.1:1379-2425 GCF_001515625.1 Sinocyclocheilus rhinocerous | reverse complement strand
AGAAGTGTAGTTTTAATTTATATTTTGCCAACGAATAGGCAAATTAATCAAAATAGATATAATCTTAATACAAGTGACCATAAGATAACGACCAAAAACGTTTTACATACAAAGGAAATAATTCAGAACTGGACAGCACCCATGCGTTTAGCATTAACAACACAATACATTTGTAAGTATAATCAGAACTGTGCATACTTTACACTTAAATAAAACATTAAAACGAACACCACATCACAATCTTAGTGATTATTATGTAATGGATTAAATGTAGCCTATAATGCAAGAAACTGCGCTCACATGACGTGGAGGTTACTGTGTGAGATATGTGCAAACAGCACCCATGCGCTCAGCATTAACAACACATGCATAATCAGAACTGTGCATACTTAACTTAAATAAAACATTAAAACGAACACCACATCACAATCTCAGTGATTATTATGTAATGGATTAAATGTAGCCTAATGCAGGACACTACGCTCACGCGGTTCACTGACGCGGAGGTTACTGAGTGAGATGTGCAAACAGCACAGGACAGCACTCAAACTGGCTGTTATTAAGCCTCTCAAAAAAACAAAAAAAACAAAAAAAAAACACACAATTTGACCCCGAAGAACTAGTTAATTACAGACCGATCTCTTTTCTGTCTTTTCTGTCCAAGATATTGATATAGAAGATAGTATCCTCACAATTATATTCCTTCTTAGAGAAAAATGGTATCTGTGAGGATTTCCAGTCAGGATTTAGACCGTATCATAGTACTGAGACTGCTCTCATTAGTTACAAATGACATGCATTTACATTTAGTCATTTAGCATACGGTTTTAACCAAAGCGACTTACAAATGAGGACAATGGAAGCAATCAAAATCAGCAAAAGAGCAATGATATGCAAGTGCTATAACAAGTCTCCGTTAGGTTAACACAGTACACTTAGCAAGGGTTGCTTTTTTCTTTTTCTTGACCTGCTCTTATCATCTGATCGTGGTTGTATCTCTCTATTAGTGCTACTGGATCTTAGCACTGCGTTCGACACTATCGACC
>NW_015649477.1:758-1294 GCF_001515625.1 Sinocyclocheilus rhinocerous | reverse complement strand
TTAGCATGGTTCAAATCTTACTTATCTGACCGCCATCAGTTCGTAGCTGTGAATGAAGAGGTATCATATCGATCACAAGTGCAGTTAGAGTACCTCAAGGCTCAGTACTAGGGCCATTACTTTTCACGCTTTACATGTTACCCTTGGGAGATATCAGGAAACACTGTGTTAGCTTTTACTGTTATGCTGATGATACTCAGATCTATATTTCTTTCAAGAAACTATTCTTAGTCTTCAGTAAGGAACCTAGGTGTGCTATTTGATAGCAATCTTTTATTTGAAAGCCACGTTTCTAACATTTGTAAAACTGCATTTTTCCCCATCTCAAAATATATCTAAATTATGACCTATGCTCTCAATGTCAAATGCATAAACATTAATTCATGCGTTCATGACCTCAGGGTTAGATTATTGTAATGCTTTATTGGGTGATTGTTCTGCATGCTTAATAAACAAACTCCAGCTGGTCCAAAATGCAGCAGCTAGAGTTCTTACTAGAACCAGGAAGTATGACCATATTAGCCCGGTTCTGTCAA
>NW_015649477.1:0-548 GCF_001515625.1 Sinocyclocheilus rhinocerous | reverse complement strand
ATATATATATATATCCGTAATGGTGCTATAAATAACCTTTTTAATGATAGTTTATTTTCATAAATATTAGTATATTCATATCATTAATATTAGTTTTATTAATATTATTTGAATACATTTATTACTATTGTTTTTTTTACCCCTCTATCTGCCTGGTCTTATAATATCTTATAGCTTCTATTAAGGTTTTCATAAAAACAA
This sequence comes from Sinocyclocheilus rhinocerous, assembly GCF_001515625.1. NCBI lineage: Eukaryota > Metazoa > Chordata > Actinopteri > Cypriniformes > Cyprinidae > Sinocyclocheilus > Sinocyclocheilus rhinocerous. The sequence goes on along the minus strand of NW_015649477.1, from coordinate 347 downwards.
CAACAGCATGTCAATTAGGTATTTTTAATTTATTTAATGACATGTGAAATTGCAGCTAAAATGACAGTGATCTAACAACCATTATTAGCAGAATACATTAATAAATGACAATTGACATTGAACAAATAAATACTCACAGAAGTAAAACAAAAATAGAAACAGAAAATAGTGTAATGAAGACCAAGTTCCAATGAAATACTGTATTTTTAAAATCCTCTATGATGCCAGTAAGTCCATCATTGTGCATATTTGTGACCCTGTCTGTGAAATCCAGGCTAAAGTCTCAATCTAATTATTAGATAACAAGCATTAAAGGGGTCATATGATGCTTTTTTAAAGATCATTAT
>NW_015649476.1:0-957 GCF_001515625.1 Sinocyclocheilus rhinocerous | reverse complement strand
CGCTGTGAGTGGAGGAGGGGAGATCTCACGATCGGAGAGATATCTATTTTTACCGAATTGTTGTACAAAACAAAACAAGTTTGCTGACAAGCATTTACTCTCTAAACTACCTTCACACAAGTTTTACCTCAGATCTTACCCCAGGTGACCGCTGTTTTTACGTCAGAGTTCGAGCTCAACGCAATTAAGCTGTCAAACCGAGAAGGTAAGTTGAATGCTATACACCGAGAAGGTCAGTTGAATGCTTTAATGTTACTTTAGCAATATTAACTTACTGTGTATTGTATATGCATTATCATATAAATTGCATGTATATTATCATGTAATGGTATTGTTAATTGTGTTGAATGGTTTGTGATGTTAGGAAACATTAAACCAAACTCATTGTTGAAAATACAGCTGTTATTTTATATAATTTTATAGTTTCTTTGTAAGAGTGAATGTTTCATCATTGATCCCTTACTATGTACTTAATTTTTTTTTAGAAAATGTTAACATTGCAATATGATACTCATAATATAATTAATATGTTTAAAAAATGTTTAGAAAATGTTAACATTGCAATATGATACTCATAATGTAATTAATATGTATTACACACATATATTACATTTAAATTAAAAAAATAATTACAAAAAATTGTGCAATTTAATGATATAATTTTAAATGTGTGTGTATAAAACAACATTTTTAATTAATTAAACTTGTTTTTATATATACATATATACATTTTCATGTGACATATTTTATATACGTACTCACACATATATTAAGTGAATTAAATAATAAATATTAAATAACACAAATTTATTTAACACTACTTTAAATTTAAAGTCTCTTATGCTCTAAGGCTGAATTTATTTAGCTAAAAAGCAGTAATATTATTAAATATTATGGCAATTTAAAATAACCCTTTTATATATAACTGCTGCTGATAACTGTCTTATTTCATTATAT
>NW_015649475.1:0-623 GCF_001515625.1 Sinocyclocheilus rhinocerous | reverse complement strand
GCTGAAAATTATACCATTTTAAGTTGAGTGATATTTGTATCTCCCTATTGCAATACTCAACTGTTTTTTAAAAGATATTTTAAGATAAAAACAAATCTGTGGTTCTTTTATGTGTGTCACACCATAGATAGGACATTACGTCACACTTCTTTTATGTGTGTCACACCATACATAGGACATTACGTCACACTAAAGGACAGAAATGGTAGTTATTAAATTATTTCTATTTAATGTTGAACATGTCAAAGGAGAAAGTTTCATTTTGATACAAACAATATCAACTTGTATTTTAAACAAAACAAAAAATAATTTTCAACAACAAAATCAGTCTCTTAGTCAATCAGTATGTTACTGAAACTCTTCTAGCCCCCTGCTGCATGTGTGGCAGCTAAATATGATTGATATTCAAACTATATTCATTAAGATGTGAATGAGTTTTTTAAGAAATGTATGGATGAAAAAAATGATTGCCATTTACTAAAATAGACACTTGTACAATTATGCCGGAGGTGTTTATTAATATTTTTATGCTTTTCTTTTTTATTTATAAAAGTTGTAATTCATTGAACCATGCTTGCGACAGTCACACCATAGGACAATTTTGAGATTTGGCTCAAATATTT
>NW_015649474.1:0-923 GCF_001515625.1 Sinocyclocheilus rhinocerous | reverse complement strand
ATGGAAAGAGAGGCTAGTCAACAAAATGATTGAACGGAGTGATGTCTTCTCCACTCACGAGTTCGATGTGGGTTGCAGTAAAAGCTCGCAACATACTATAAAAACTATTGACAACAAGCCATTTAGAGAAAGATCTCGTCGCTTGCCACCTGCAGATCTTGAAGCGCTCAGACAGCACCTGTCAGAACTAAAAGGAGCTGGCATAATCACTGAGTCACGCAGTCCGTATGCATCCCCTATAGTGGTCGTACGAAAGAAAAATGAGAAGGAGGAAAAGACAAACAAAGAACAAAGACAATGACAAAAACTCAGTCATAAACCCTGAAATGTCAGAACAAGAAAACAATGATGATGAATATGCTGATTCAGAAAATGAAGAACGTGGAGTATGGTATGACATGCCCTTCGAAATACAAGACACAGTAAAGGACAAAGAAACGTCAGAAACATTCAGTCTAGATCTCGATAATCGATCTGAAGATCAGGCCGAAGAGCTGCAAACTGTTCAAGAGGAAAAAGCTGACAAAGAAGAGACTAGACCTGACATAGTTGAACAGTCTGACTTGCAAGAGAAAAGTAATACTGAGATAGAGACTCAAGACACTGTGGCCATTAGTAATACTGCGATAGAGACTCAAGACACTGTGACCATTGACCCAGAACCTGACTCACAAGATGGCTTACAGACTGATAGTGAGACCAGAAAATCTCAACGACTTAGGAAAGCTCCTTCTAGACTTACCTATGACACACCAGGTAGTCCTAGTATTGTTTCCCCTACAGTTAAATATGTTTCTTGTTTATACAAGTGGATAAGCTCTCCTTTCATGCCTTAGTTTGGGGTTTACCTTACATTATTACTTACCAAGCCATGAGGACATGTCTTTATTTTGGTGGGGGGAGAGTGTAATAACCTGATTATT
>NW_015649473.1:640-934 GCF_001515625.1 Sinocyclocheilus rhinocerous | reverse complement strand
TAAACCCTAAATATGTATATATTTTATTTGTTTTTTATTTATTTAATTTGTTTATTTTATATTATTTTTTTATTTTTTTGGGAGGAGGGGTGGATGGGTCAATTGTTAAATGTCATTTTCATATGTCATACTGTCATATCTCTGACTGTCATTGTTAAGTGTTACATTAGGTCAGATCTGTTACTGTCAATCATTTAAATCAAGTTCGGGTTGTTTTATTGTGTAAAAAAAAAAGCAACAAAAAACACCGCACGCCACTGAGAAAAGTGTAGTTTTACCGAGCAAACAGCAGAA
>NW_015649473.1:266-621 GCF_001515625.1 Sinocyclocheilus rhinocerous | reverse complement strand
AAAAAGACTTCAAATTTTACTTTACAAAACAGCACTTTTAGTGGACGGGAATTGATGATGCACATTTGCCCTAGGATTACACAAATGTACATATATACCTAAAAAAAAAAAAAACTAACCTACTGTATAAAAATGTACAGAAGTATACAGGGTAGCTGTATAAGGAGTGCAAATCACAGTGTGTCAGTCAGATATAAGTCCTCTGCCCTTGCAAAGGAGAGTCATTATATAGAATTATTAGGAATGGCTGGTAGGAATAGAGTGACTTTCTGTATCGGTTCTTATTACAGCGGAGTTGGAGGAGCCTCCGACTGAAGACACTCTGCTGTCTGATCAGCAGGTCAACCACCTGCAG
>NW_015649473.1:0-172 GCF_001515625.1 Sinocyclocheilus rhinocerous | reverse complement strand
TTTTTTTGTTTTTGTTTTTCTTGCACTGATCAGTCACTAACCATAACACTGTGTCCTTACCAGGTGATTCTCTTGACAAGTACACTGCATAAAGGTATGCAACTTTCAATAAATTGGTTTATTGGTTAAAGTGGGGGTTAAAGTTAAATTAACTTAGTTAGCTCATGGGCCA
>NW_015649472.1:0-556 GCF_001515625.1 Sinocyclocheilus rhinocerous | reverse complement strand
GGCCACTTAATCCGTTCATGCCCTGACAAGAGTAACGCAGCTGGATGTAGTAAGGATAGTGCTGCAAGTGAGGAAGATAGGCCTACTGTAAAACCGTCTGAGATCGGTCCGGCCGAATAAGATAGGCCTACTGTAAAACCGTCTGAGGTCGGTCCGGCCGAAGCAGTGCTGACCGCGGATAAACTTGCTGGGGAAGGAACATCTGTCGTGGGGCCTGTGGAAGCTGGATCGACCTCAACGGAATCAACGAGTGAAGGTAGGGATACTCCAGAAACTTCTCTAAATGCAGAAACTGGATTGTTGAACAGTGATGTAGAAAACGTGAGGGAAGAAGATGTGTCTGAGATAGAAGCAGAAAATAAGATGTTCAAAGTACCGACAAAAAGGAAAAATGTGGAAAAGATCAGTAGTGCAAAGTGTTTTAAGAAAGGAGAAGTGTTTGAAGAACAGAAAGTCAGAAAGTGAAAGTGAAATGTTTGATTCCAGTATAGTGTTGTCGCAGACTGAAGGAATAAGCAGAAGCTATGATGTTGAGGACATAAAACGGTTTCTTAGT
>NW_015649471.1:0-615 GCF_001515625.1 Sinocyclocheilus rhinocerous | reverse complement strand
TTCTATCCCTGATCATTTCATGACAAGATCTTTTTATCCATGCCCAGCTGTTTGCCAGTCCAGAGCATTTGCTGCCTGTCTCTGATGTTGAATGCATGATATGAAGGCAGGGCTGTGTGTTGAGCATGCTGTTCTTTTTGGAGAAGGCCTGTGTGTTGAGCATGCTGTTCTTTTTGGAAAAGGCCAAAAAAAAGCTGATGGCAATCTAAGAGGATTGAACCAAAGTCGATGAGTGAGCCACCAGAACAATGAGCCACCTGTTGGCTACGGGACTTGGACTTATGTATATTTCATGACAAGAAGCGACACTGGAGTGTGGCATTGAAGTTTCATTGAAACTTGCTTCTGTACTTCAGGCAAAAGTTTCTACCTTTCAGACTATAATTATTCACAATGGAGTACAATCTGAATGAACGAGTCCAAACTGACTTCAAGAGGAATAATTGAAACAGAAATGAAAATTCTATTTGTTTTCTCTCTCACGTCATACATAACTTGCACTGTTATGTAAGGAATTTTTTCCATAAGGAAAATGGTAATTTATGGAAAGAGCATCATTATTTTTTTTTAATTCTTTAATTCTCAGACCAATTACCTGCATTTCCCTGACTGAGC
>NW_015649470.1:907-1029 GCF_001515625.1 Sinocyclocheilus rhinocerous | reverse complement strand
TTTACAAGGATACTTGCAGAGCACAGTAGGCTATTTCAGGCACAAATAGATGCAGAAGTGAACAGAAATTAGTGTTCACGTGCATCTGCGTGGCTCTCACCGTGGCTTCACCGGACGCGAGC
>NW_015649470.1:0-759 GCF_001515625.1 Sinocyclocheilus rhinocerous | reverse complement strand
CGTTCTATTTATGACGTACTGACACAAAGTTCAAATGATTGGCAACGGTAGCTTTGTCACGTCCAGTGTAGACAGAATTGGGGCCGTTCACATGTCGCGCCTAAAAACGCGTGGGAAAACGCCAGTCGTGTCGCTTTCTCCTTCTTTTCAAAGCGCTCGGGAGCTTGCGCTTTCGTGGCGTCTGCCATTGCTAAGCACGACGACGCGGAAGTTTCAACAGGATAAATGGATTTCCAGTACTGAAATCGCGTGCTCTGCTACTAAATGTATTTAAAATTGGTATCTCTGTACAGCTGTCGCGTCTGGTGTAGAAATCGTGTCTGTGTGTGAGCAAAGAAAACAATCAGTATAAATATAACGATCAGTAGCCTATGTCTGTGTGTGAGCAAAGAAAACAATCAGTATAAATGTAACGATCAGTAGCCTATACTAAATATCGCACATACTGCGATGTGACTATCGCGGATGCGCACATCGCGATATCGATGCTGAAACGATATATCGTTCAGTCCTAGTAGGCGATATGGCAAAAATATCATATGACGTTTTTTTTCAGGAAAATCACAATTCACGATTTTATCACGATTCTTTGTCATGTTGGTTCTACTATTTTGCAAGTTGTCTGAGCAGTACAGCCAAACTAATTTCCCTATTTTAAAAGCAAAGCTTTACAAGGTAACTAAAAAAATTGCAGATATTTAGGCCAAAGTGGTGGAAGATAAAAATCTTTGTCATTATTTTATCTTTGCTATTAAAAAA
>NW_015649469.1:0-2232 GCF_001515625.1 Sinocyclocheilus rhinocerous | reverse complement strand
TTGTTATTGTTATTGTTATTATTATTATTATTATTATTATTAACCTATGAGGCTTGAATCTCAGGCAAGAGTTCCAGTTGATAGGAAAATACTTTGTGGTTAAAAGTAAATTAACTCAGTTGCTGTTCAACTTTTGCACCCTTAATGTAGAGGCAACTTTTCTCATAGTATCGAGAATGGTACTGAATATCAATATTTGTCATGGTATTGTATCAAAGTTAGAAATTCCAATATTGTGACAAGGTCTGTAAATCAGCTCCTAATGAAAATCTCAATGTAAATCTCTCTCTAACCTGTGAGGAAAATCCGTTGAAGAAGGAGAACCAGAAGTGCACCAGGGTGAAGGCGAAGTTCTTGTAGAAGAAGTAGCGCAGGAATTTGCACATGCGGATGTAGGACCAGCGTCCGTGGACCAGCAGGAGGCGCTCAAGGTAACGGAACTGAGCGAAGGCGTAATCGCTGGACATCACAGCCTGCATCCCCTCCTGACCGCTGATGCCCACACCGATGTCCGCAGCTGCACAGGAGCATGGGAACCAAAAGTTAGCTGTGCAACTGCACTTTCAAACTCTTGAGAAAACACTTCAAATCAATTCATACTTGGAATAAAAGTTCTCTGGTCATTGTCTGGATCTAAAATAAAAATAGAACTATATCCATTTTACTTTAAAATAAAATAAAATAAAATAATTAAATAAAATAATTAAAAAATATATAAAATATGTAAACTAGATTTTAGCTAGTTGGTGAGGAAACATTTCTAATTTTTATTTAGCTTTACTTCAAGTACTAAAATAACCAAAACTGAAATAAGACATTAAAAAAAGCTATAAACACAACAAAAACTACTAAAAATCAAATAAAACACAGTATACACATACATACACATATTGCCATGTATTTTTTTTTTTTTAAATCACAACTTGCCAAAACAATCACAATTTGTGTTTAGTTTAATTTGAAGTACTAAAATAACTAAAACAGACATAAAATAAAACATAAAAATGACAAAAACACACAAATTACTAAAACTTTAACTAAAATTATAATCATAACAGAAAACAAAAATAAAATAAAATAAAATAAAAACCTAGACAAAAGAACTTAAAGTTGCCTCTAAACCTTCACTTCTGAACTAAACACTTCTAAACTAAAATCTTATTTTAGCTAGTTGCCTAAACAACGTATTTGATTTTGGTTTAGTTTAACCTGACGTACTAAAATAACTCAAACTAAAACTGAAATACATTTATTTCACTTATAATTTATAAATATAAACAAACATAAAAATGACAAAAACACACAACAAAATGACTAAAACTTTCATTTTAAAAATTATCATGATAAAAAATAAAACGATAAAAACTCATTCTAAATATTATGAATCATTATGATAGTAAAATTACACGGGATTCAGGAATCAGATAGAGCTCTCACTCACTCTTGATCATGTTGACGTCGTTGGCTCCGTCGCCGATGGACAGGGTCACGGCTTTCTTGCAGCGTTTGACCAGACTGACCACGTTGGCCTTCTGTTTGGGCGTGACGCGGCAGCAGATCACCGCACTGCATTCACACGCCATGTCCACGAAGTCCTCCTGTCTCTTCTCCTTCTCCCAGTCATCCACGGGCTGGCTGCTGTCTGGAGGGTTGGAGGAGTTTGTGTGCCGCTTCCTGAGCTTCTTCAGACGCAAGCGACGACGCTTCTTCTTCTTCTCGTACAGAATCTCATTCTGCACAGAAACCAGAAAGCAGTTTCAATTAATAGATGGAGATCTTTAGTTTTTGCTTTCTTACTTCAAGGCTTGAACATCTTTTATTCACCTCCTGTTGTCCTGATGAACTTTATTGATTTCCATTGTAAAGGTAATAATAAAAAATAAATGTAAATTTATGATCAGTCTTCTCTGAGAATAGAAATTATTAGATAATGCCAATGTATTGTATTTTAACATTTTATTTCCATGCAAATTGTTCATTTCAATGTTTCACCAACATGTTTCATTCATTGTTTGTTTGTTTGATTGTTTAATAAAATTTGTTGTCCAGCCAAATTATACCAGGAAAAACAAACATTTTTATTTTATTTTTAAAATTTAAATTTGAACATTACACTACCATTCAAGTTTAAGATTTTTTTTAAATGTTTTTTTGTCTCTTCTGCTCACCAATAAAAGGCTTTATTTGATCAAAAATACAGTAAAAATAGTAGTAATGTGAAATATTATTTAA
>NW_015649468.1:220-856 GCF_001515625.1 Sinocyclocheilus rhinocerous | reverse complement strand
GTCTACTTGTATTTGTGTGCACTCACAATATCAACAAAATCTTGTACAATTGTAAAGCAAGGAAAACAAACAGGATGCGCTTTCTGTCGTCTTGGTCTTGAGCAGGAGCGCTTCACCGACATGATAAATATATCTATAGAATGCTTTAAATTACTATTTTAAAACGAAATAATTCAAATCGAAAACAAAACCTCTTTCATTATGTAATCCCTAAAGATGAATTTCTCTCTAAAGGCACGTCCAATGAGGAGATGGCGAGTCAGGTTGGTCAAATTAATTTTTGCAACATTGACTCAGAAAACATTGGTTTATTAACAAATAATTCAAATATCCCCTCACTATTTTCTACTTTTTAAAATTTTTTATTTATTTTGTTTGTTTTTTGGGCCGCTGTGCCAAAATTGTGTTTGCATTTAGTAGCCTATATGGCAGCATTTTTGTGCCATGTTGAAAAATAACTAAATAAATAATAGGGCTGCACGATAAATCGCATGCCATATTTAACGCGCATCTTGTCAGTAAAGCCATTCTGTAATCAACTACACAGAGCATTAACTACACAGAGCCGTTGTTCACTGACAAGCTGCGCAAAATATGATCATGGTTTTGCGCAGCTTGTCAGTGAACAACGGCTCT
>NW_015649468.1:0-163 GCF_001515625.1 Sinocyclocheilus rhinocerous | reverse complement strand
ATGTGAAAGCCTGCAGGTGATGGAGATTTACCGCTGATTAAAGAACCGACTTAACTGACAAGATGCGCGTTAAATATCGCATGCGATTTATCGTGCAGCCCTAATAAATAAGATTAATGTCATAATATTCTAAGAATAAAGTCAAAATTAAGATAATAAAATC
>NW_015649467.1:0-490 GCF_001515625.1 Sinocyclocheilus rhinocerous | reverse complement strand
TTTACACGTTTCGCGCGGACACGTCGTATGTGTTTTGCAACAGTATGCTTCTTACTAGTACGTTTAGTCTTCTTCACGTGGCCACACCCCCTACGCATTCGCACCCCGGGTGGTTTAAATGACCCTCGTGACATAACCATTAACCTGTTGCTGTTTTGACCGTTATTATTATTATTATCGTTATGCCGTTTTGTCCGTTATTATTATTATTATTTTCGTTATACGATCTCGATAGGGCTGTGGTTACAACGTCGCTAGCTATATTTCTTGCAGCAGTTTTTAGATGTGGTTTTGCTATACTAAAACCTCTTTTCAACAGCGGTAGAGCTGTCCTGAAAAGTGCTCTAAAAATCCCTCCTATCCCCGATCCATACATAACCGGTCCGCCTGCGTATCCCGGTAACGGTTACCTGCTTGGTTCCGGTAGTATGCGACATATCGTTCTGGGTCCATAGTTGTGCAATAGTTTTGTTAAAACAAAAACCTATTT
>NW_015649466.1:262-541 GCF_001515625.1 Sinocyclocheilus rhinocerous | reverse complement strand
ATGAGTAATTTCCCTCTAAAAACAAACAAAAAGGCTGAGGGCGGCTGCATTTATGTTTGTTTTTTGAGGAAATTGAAGTGCGATCGACGCAGGGGCTGAAGGCGGTGGCCGTTTAATTTTTTGAGCGACTTGACATGCGAGCAACACAGGGGCTGAGAGCGGTGGCCTTTTTGTTTTTTGAGGGACTTTACATGCTGGCGGTGGCTTTTTTGTTTTTTGAGGGACTTGACGTGCGAGCGACGCAAGGGCTGAGGGACGGTGGCTTTTTTGTTTTTTGAG
>NW_015649466.1:0-247 GCF_001515625.1 Sinocyclocheilus rhinocerous | reverse complement strand
TGCAGGGGTTTTAGTTTTTTGAGTAATTTCCCTCTAAAAACAAACAAAAAGGCTGAGGGCGGCAGCCTTTATGTTTGTTTTTTGAGGAAATTGAAGTGCGAGCGACGCAGGGGCTGAAGGCGGTGGCCGTTTAATTTTTTGAGGGACTTAACGTGCGAGCAACACAGGGGCTGAGAGCGGTGGCCTGTTTGTTTTTTGAGGAACTTGACGTGCGAGCGACGCAAGGGCTGAGGGACGGTGGCTTTTT
>NW_015649465.1:862-967 GCF_001515625.1 Sinocyclocheilus rhinocerous | reverse complement strand
AGGCATAAAAACAGTTTTTTCCCCCATGCCATCTCCAGCTTAAACCGCTAACATTACCTGTGTTACCTGCGTTCTGTAATTCATTTCCGTAATTCATTCTACATC
>NW_015649465.1:0-819 GCF_001515625.1 Sinocyclocheilus rhinocerous | reverse complement strand
ATGAATCATTACCTGTGTTCTGTAATTCATTCTACATCTTTAATTATTGCATTTTCTCAAGTATTATGTAAATACATATGGATATCTCTTATTTATACAGTTCTATATAGAGTACAAATGCACAAATCTGTACATAAATCTGCTGATCCAGATTCATACACATAATTTTTTGTTAATCTTACTATTTAAATGTTTTTTTTCTGTTCTCATGTCAGATGTGTATGTATGTATGTATGTATGAATGCATGTGTGTATGTACCAGGAGCACCTGGAAAAAAAAAAAAAACGCAACACATTCCTAGTGTGTTTGCGCACACCTGGCGAATAAAGCTAATTCTGATTCTGATTATAATAACGTTATACAAACTAATAACTAAAGTTTTATTTCTATTAAGAAGTTTTTCTGGCCAACCAAACACAACCAAAAACTAGTGTTCTGGGAACCAAATTTGTTATCTGGGAGTAGACTTAGATATATTCATGAAATTATAATTACCTGAAAAAACATCTTAATTACAGTAACGTGTAGTTGTAATTTGTTACCTCCATCACTGTGGATGTCCTAATAATTAACTACTTCTGCATATCTGTCATGTTACAGTGCTTGGTATAAACTTATAATAATGGATTACTACGGTCACGTGGACACGTGGTCTGGTCTGAATAAGGTCTGAATAAATTCAACATATTTCCCTCATATGTGTTGGGGCTGAGAGAATTAGATACAGCAATAGAAAGAATGATGTTATCATTTCAAGAATGGGGAATGGGTACATTACAGTTTGCACAAAATAAGGAAACATGAAACTGGTAATTGTG
>NW_015649464.1:0-1478 GCF_001515625.1 Sinocyclocheilus rhinocerous | reverse complement strand
TAACGGATTTCAATATTAGAAATGTGTTAGTGTGTTATGTGTAAGTCAGGTTAAAGAGGTTTTTTTTTACCTGACTTTTTAAATTTAATTTAAACTGACAGAGTGTGTCTGCCTCCCGAACAATGTTAGGTAGGTTATTCCAGAGTTTGGGCGCTAAATAGGAGAAGGATCTGCCACCCGCAGTTGAGCTTGATATTCTAGGTATTATCAAATGGCCAGAGTTTTGAGAACGCAGCGGACGTGGAGGACTATAATGTAACAAGAGCTCGTTCAAATACCGTGGTGCTAAACCATTCAGGGCTTTATAAATAATAAGCAAGATTTTAAAATCTATACGATGTTTAATAGGGAGCCGAGGTGCTAAACCATTCAGGGCTTTATAAGTAATTAGCAAGATTTTAAAGTCTATACGATGTTTAATAGGTAGCCAGTGCAGTGTTGACAGAACCGGGCTAATATGGTCATACTTTCTGGTTCTAGTAAGAACTCTAGCTGCTGCATTTTGGACCAGCTGGAGTTTGTTTATTAAGCGTGCAGAACAACCACCCAATAAAGCATTACAATAATCTAACCTTGAGGTCATAAACGCATGGATTAACATTTCTGCATTTGACATTGAGAGCATAGGTCGTAATTTAGATATATTTTTGAGATGGAAAAATGCAGTTAAAATGCTAGAAACATGGCTTTCAAAGCAAAGATTGCTATCAAATAGCACACCTAGGTTCCTAACTGATGACGAGGAATTGACAGAGCAGTCATCAAGTGTTAGACAGTGTTCTAGGTTATTATATGCTGAGGTTTTAGGTCCTATAATTAACACCTCTGTTTTTTCAGAATTTAGCAGTAAGAAATTACTCGTCATCCAGTTTTTTATATCGACTATGCATTCCGTTAGTTTTTCAAATTGGTATGTTTCGCCGGGCCGCGAAGAAATATAGAGCTGAGTATCATCAGCATAACAGTGAAAGCTAACACCGTGTTTCCTGATGATATCTCCCAAGGGTAACATGTAAAGCGTAACAGCCCTAGTACTGAGCCTTGAGGTACTCCATACTGCACTTGTGATCGATATGATACCTCTTCATTCACTGCTACGAATTGATGGCGGTCAGATAAGTACGATTTGAACCATGCTAATGCACTTCCATTAATACCAACAAAGTTTTCTAGTCTATGCAAAAGAATGTTGTGGTCAATAGTGTCAAACGCAGCGCTAAGATCCAATAGCACTAATAGAGAGATACAACCACAATCAGATGATAAGAGCAGGTCATTTGTAACTCTAATGAGAGCAGTCTCGGTACTATGATACGGTCTAAATCCTGACTGGAAATCCTCACAGATACCATTTTTCTCTAAGAAGGAATATAATTGTGATTTATGAATTTATGTGAATATAATAAATTGTCATTTATTTTCTAGTATCTTTTACAGAAAAGGGAGATTCGAGATCAGTCTGTAATTAACTAGTTCTT
>NW_015649463.1:0-567 GCF_001515625.1 Sinocyclocheilus rhinocerous | reverse complement strand
ACTCAAACATACATGATTGAAAATTGATTGATAGACTAACTTTTTGAATAAAATCCAAATAAATGTTATAATAATTGCCCTTTCTGCATTATTTCACCATAAGAATATCTGTATTGCATTATTAAATACACTATAAAATTAGGTAAAATAGTTTATGTTTTTCACATCTAAAAACATTTTTTGCAGTGTTTTAAAATAAACTTACATGTTTTTTTTAAAGTATAACATTTTTACTTCAGTTTGTACTGTAGCATTTGTACATTTTTAAACCGTTTATCCCAGGTTTCATTGCCATTTTAATTACACTTTGTCTTCACTAGTTAGTTTTTAAGCTGTAGTTTATAGTCAAATTAGTATAAGCCCAAATGCTGTTTCAGATTGTTTTACATGCATGTTACACCGCAGGGTACAATCAAAACAAACCAAATCAATCAAAATCCCACGTGAATTCAAGTTCTGGCGCTATCGTCGGCTCCTTAAAAACACAACCAAATGTATGAAACTCGTCCAGTAACGTGCAGTGATATATACAGCTCTTTTACCAGTGTTCAGACCCGTCAGGTTCTC
>NW_015649462.1:0-929 GCF_001515625.1 Sinocyclocheilus rhinocerous | reverse complement strand
AAACCAAACAATTAATCAATTTTGTTCCCATAAACAAAAGGCTGAATTTTTTCAATTACCTGGAGAGCAGCTGGGAGAGCTAATCATACAAGGTGATGCATAATTCAGAGAGCTGACTCTCTGCGTCTCACGCTGCAAAGATGATCTGTTGACACGGGAACTAAAATTTACATGTCAAAGAATGTTTGTACAGGTTCTGTGTTGGCCTTCCGCCACATCCAGAGAGAGTTGTAGCTCACGTTTGAGAGGTAAGAAGCTATGCTGCCGTGTTGCAGGCCTCATGGTGAATGTAAATGTGACATTGCTAATTTCTAAAGGGAGCTTCGGGTTATATTTAGTGATTCTTGTTTTGACAGCACAATCTTTAGATAAACAAAGTTGAAGGAATCTTACACAAACTCTCAATCCAAAGTCTCAATTACACAAAGTCTCGATCCAAAACGTTGTGACTTCTTCAGTACAATGCAAAAGGAGATATTTAGAAGAATGATCATGCTGCTCTTTTCCAAATTTCCTCAAAAACATATAGTGGAAATCTTAATACGTTGATCTGATTACTTGAAGGAATAACTTTAAATGTCAAAGCTGGATTAGCCCTTGCTTAGCTGATTAAGAACCAGATTTTGACGTTGATCTGATTACTTGAAGGAATAGCTTTAAATGTCAAAGCTGGATTAGCCCTTGCTTAGCTGATTAAGAACTAGCCAGATTTTGACTTTGTAAATTGTACATTTCAATACCATCTGCAAGAAACAGTTGGCATGATAGTTGTGATTGATATTTGCTCACTGCAAGCTGTTGTAGTTTTCTCTTTAACCTAATCATACTATATCGCATTAACGACCGCAATCTCTTTTGTACAAATACAACTAATGAAGCTGCAGTGATCGACCAAGATGTCCTGCCTTGCTAAACCATCCGTCAGATAA
>NW_015649461.1:0-966 GCF_001515625.1 Sinocyclocheilus rhinocerous | reverse complement strand
ATCAAAACCACCTAAAATCCCATAGACTTTCATTGAGGGGGTAAACAATTTTATACAATAAGACTTACGGTGTATTTAAGCTGTCTATTGCTATAGCAAAGCTTAATAACAACTCCCTAGTGAAAAAAACAGCTAAAAACAGCCTAAGCTGATTGACTGCTTTGGCTGGTCTCCCAAGCTGGTTTTAAAGTGGTTTTGGCCACTTTTTTTAGCAGGCCAGGCTGGTCTGAGCTGGATTTTAGTTTTTTTTAGTTTTTTTTTTACTGAATCAACTGTTTTGCTGGATTAGCATAGAAACATGTTAACAACACGCTAGTAACTTGCTAATCATGCTAGAAACATGCTAACTATGCTAGAATCATGCTAGTAACATGTTAATCATGCTAGAATAATGCTAGCAACATGCTATTAACCTGCTAATCATGTTAACATCATGCTAGTAACATGCTAACTATGCTAGAATCATGCTAGTAACATGTTAATCATGCTAGAATAATGCTAGCAACATGCTATTAACCTGCTAATCATGTTAACATCATGCTAGTAACATGCTAACTATGCTAGAATCATGCTAGTAACATGTTAATCATGCTAGAATAATGCTAGCAACATGCTATTAACCTGCTAATCATGTTAACATGCTAATAACTTGCTAATCATACTAACAAAATGCTAGTAACTTGTTAATCATGCTACAACCATGTTAACAACATGCTAGTAACTTGCTAATCATGTTAATAACATGCCAATCATGCTAGAAACGTGCTAGTAACTTGTTAACCATGCCAAAAATGCTAGCAACTTGTTAAACATGTTAGAAACATGCTAGCATAATGCTAAGCATGCTAGAATCATGCTAGCAAAATGCTATTAACTTGTTAATCATGTTAAAAAAAATACTAGTAACTTGCTAATCATGTTAACATGTTAACAACATGCTAGTAACTTGCTAATCATGCTAGAAAC
>NW_015649460.1:0-823 GCF_001515625.1 Sinocyclocheilus rhinocerous | reverse complement strand
CTGCATTTCCTACCTTGCGCATCTCCTCGAGCCAGTCAGGCATTGATGGTTCAGTGGTAGAATTCTCGCCTGCCACGAGAGAGACCCGGGTCCGATTCCCGGCCAATGCAAGAGCATCCTCCTTTTAAGTAAGGGATGTGTGGTTCTTATTTGAGGGAGCTCCAGCTGCATTTCCTACCTTGCGCATCTATTCGAGCCGGGGAAGCATTGGTGGTTCAGTGGTAGATTTCTAGCCTGCCATGTGGTAGACTCTGGTCTGATTCCCGGCCAATGCAAGAACAGCTGCCTTTTAAGTAAGGTGTGTGTGGTTCTTATTTGAGGGAGCTCCAGCTGCATTTCCTACCTTGCGCATCTCCTGGTCCCAGTCAAGAATTGGTGGTTCAGTGGTAGAATTCTCGCCTGCCATGCAGGAGATCTGGGTCCGATTCCCAGGGCAATGCAAGAACAGCCTCCTTTTAAGTAAGGTGTGTGTGTGGTTTTTCTTTGAGGGAGCTCCAGCTGCATTTCCTACCTTGCGCATCTCTTCAAGACAGTCAAGCATTGTTGGTTCAGTGGTAGAATTCTAGCCTGCCACGCGGGAGACCTGGGTCCGATTCCCGGCCAATGCAAGAACAGCCTCCTTTTAAGTAAGGTGTGTGTGGTTCTTATTTGAGGGAGCTCCAGCTGCATTTCCTACCTTGCGCATCTCCTTGAGCCAATCAAGCTTTGGTGGTTCAGTGGTAGAATTCTAGCCGGCCACGCGGGAGACCCAGGTCTGATTCCCGGCCAATGCAACACGATCCTCCTTTTAAGTAAGGTGTGTGTGGTTTTTATTTGAGGGAGC
>NW_015649459.1:0-671 GCF_001515625.1 Sinocyclocheilus rhinocerous | reverse complement strand
ATAATCTTGAGATCTAAAAATCTCAAACAGTTTGGACCTATTTTTTTTGACATGCTAAATCAAACTATTTTTTTCCCTAGTACATTAGAAGGTGTCCTTTTTAATTAGATTATTTTTTTTCTGAGCAAAAACTGTCAACATGTCAATGACTATAATATACGTTGGCCTAATTGTTTTTAGGTTAGGTTAGGAAACGTTATTACTACTAAAATGTAATCTTGTCAGTAGGGGCCGGAAACTCCTTGGGAGTTCTGGGGATAAAATGTAATCTTGTCAGTAGGGGCCGGAAACTCCTTGGGAACTTGTTCTGGGGAATTTTGGAAATATTCCGAGTTGTAAATTTAACAGGAATTTATGGGAATTCATTGGAAATTTATAGAAACTATCATATACAAACATAAATATAAACATCTTGTTTGGTCATAAGCTGACATGCATGCAAACAAATACACATTTTTAAAATTAAAATTTAAAAATAAATTCAAAATAGAATATAAGTCTTTACTATCATTTTTTGTGATAATTTAACATATCCTTGCTGAATAAAAGTATTAATTTCTTAAAAAAGAAAAAGAGAAAAAAAATTACTGACCCCAAACTTTTGAACAGTAGTGTATTGTTAAAACATATTTCTATTTTGAATAATTGCTGTTCTTTTTTAATGTTTTATT
>NW_015649458.1:0-1019 GCF_001515625.1 Sinocyclocheilus rhinocerous | reverse complement strand
TCAACGCTGATCTGAGGACTACGTTGGCAAATCAACAGCAGCAAAACACACACACTTTTTTTGTTTGATAGCCAACTGTTTGCCTTTACATAGTGTTAATTTTCTATATAACTTTTGTATAATTGACTGCTTTAAATTTCTTATTAGCAAGTCTAGTTTCTGTTCAGTAAGTTCAGTCTTGTAACATTGATCTGTATTGTGATTTCACAAGTGACATTATCTTTTGGGTGACATTTAATACACCAGTGTAATATTTTTGGTGATATCTGTGTTTTAGCATTAATATTTTGTTGATGTATGTGTATTAGCATTTTAGTATTATACTTATTCTGATTCTGATTCTGATAGCATATTTAACTCTAGAGTTTATTGCCTTATAGCCAGTGCCTTTTAGTTATTTCATATAGAAGTTAAATACCTTGAGTGAGATCACCTGTTTTAGCATTGCATTAGTTCAGTTTCTGTGTTCTTCTGTATCACATTCTGTGTATATATTTAACTTTACTGTTTGACTACACTACAGACAGTATTTTCTATTTATTTATAGTTAAATACTTTGAGATAAATAGTCTGATCTAATATTAGTTCCGTTTCCATAAAATATTTTGTGTAAGATCAAATGTGTTTACCATTGTGTTAAGTTTGTAAATCTCAATTTGTCTTACTGTATCATTTATTTTTGAATATAATATAGAATTTGGTCCCTCTTCCTGGTCTCTCAATATTTAACAGTTAAATATTTTGGGTTAAATCTAGAACTTTATCTTTCCATTGAAGTATCTGTTAAAACTAATAGCTTAAACTGCTGGGATAGATTAATTGTTTTAGATTTTTTTTTTGTTTTTGTAAACTTAAATATTTTTATTAAATTGTTTCTTGTTTGTGCTGGGATTGTTAAACCGTTTTTGATTTTTTTAACTTTAGGAAAAAAAATTTTTTTCTTATTAATTTGTTTCTTGCTTGAATTTAATAGCTGATGTCCAGCTGATATTGAAATACAAGCATTAACAATAATAACT
>NW_015649457.1:717-958 GCF_001515625.1 Sinocyclocheilus rhinocerous | reverse complement strand
CCAACCCCTTGCCACGCGGGCCGAGGCCTGGCGAGCCATCCCCGGGGTGTCATGGTGGGTTCTGGGGATAATAGAACGAGGTTATTCACTGCAATTCGCTCGAAGACCCCCGCGATTCTGCGGCGTGGTCTCCACCTCGGTTCAGAGCGAGGAAGCACACGTGCGCCGAGGTAATGAATTTACTGGTGAAAGGAGCCATAGAAATGGTTCCCCCAGCTCAGAGCGAGTCAGGCTTCTACAG
>NW_015649457.1:0-235 GCF_001515625.1 Sinocyclocheilus rhinocerous | reverse complement strand
CCCCACAGCTCCTTCCTCCTCAGCCACTTACAGCGCCTGGGACTCAGGGTCAACTTTGCCAAGAGCGCGCTGTCTCCCAGCCAACGGATATCGTTCCTGGGAACAGTTCTCGACTCAGCCCGAATGAGGGCGGTAGTCGCGTCAGATCGTGCACTGGCTATTCAGAAGCTCGCGGCCTCATTCGAAATTAGAGCCCTTCGCCCTCTCAAGGCATTTCAGAAGATGTTGGGCCTCA
>NW_015649456.1:446-552 GCF_001515625.1 Sinocyclocheilus rhinocerous | reverse complement strand
AGTGGGGACATAATTACGGATTATAATGAGTTATACTGTCTTTTTTTCGCGTTCGTGTAAACAGCGCCGCGTAAACATAAAACCATGTCTGCATTTGTGATTGGAG
>NW_015649456.1:0-217 GCF_001515625.1 Sinocyclocheilus rhinocerous | reverse complement strand
TTAACCACTGATTTCTAGTCGTGTCCTCTTTTGGAAGGCCAAACAAAGTAGTTTCACATGGCGGGCTAGAGTGAGCGGAGGCCGGCGGGCCTGAGTGAGCGGCGGCGGGCTAGAGTGAGCGGAGGCCGGCGGGTCTGAGTGAGTGGCGGCGGGCGGGCTTGGGAACGGCGCAGCCGGCGGATTTGACGAAGGAGCGGCCGGCGGGCTTGCGGCAACC
>NW_015649455.1:455-641 GCF_001515625.1 Sinocyclocheilus rhinocerous | reverse complement strand
ATCCAGTGCGTTGTGATTGGCCGAATACCTCAATCGTGTGACGGATATGTTACGCCCCTTACCATACTGTGATGCCTTAAGCCCCGTTCACACTAGCAGCGACTTTGAGGGGCTCGCGATGAGGTTGCTTGCTAGTGGGCGTTCTCAATACTGGTTGCCTTGACAGCGAATCAGGTTTCTTGCCGC
>NW_015649455.1:0-237 GCF_001515625.1 Sinocyclocheilus rhinocerous | reverse complement strand
CGAAAGTCGCTCTTCATTTGCATAAAGTTGAAGGATTCTGAACTTTGTCGCGTCGCTGGACACGCCCCATCCGGTCGCCAACGGCCGCTGTCGCTCGTGTCGCCGGAAATCGCCAGCTCTACATTGAAATGAATGGGATTGTGCCGCTTTGCTGATGCGTGTCGCTTGTAGTGTGAACAGGGCTTTATCCCAGAGCGATGAGACAAAAACATTAAAACCCATTATAAACAAGGCATT
>NW_015649454.1:149-677 GCF_001515625.1 Sinocyclocheilus rhinocerous | reverse complement strand
CTGACACTGCAGACTAAAAGTAAAATGCTGAAAGCTTTAGCGATTCTGGAATATTATTTCACTGCAAGCCATTACCACCAAGGTATATTGTTTTGTTTTATGTCCCTAATTCATAATTAGCACTCACGAACAGTCAGGGAATAAATACCTGCAGCGATTTAGCAGATATATATTATGCAAGAGGAACACAAGAGGATCATTTTGGTCAGGTTACACTGGATATCTAATGGATGATGATGAAATTTGGGCTAATGCTTCATGATACGCAACTCATTCAGGCATCTGACTAGTGAGGTATGACCGAGATGGTTTTTGAATAACAAACATCGTAGTTTACGTTATTGCACATATAGCTGATTATGTCAGGTTACATATTAGAAAACATCTCACAGGCTTCTTTGATGGCCACAGACATAGAAAGACACACAGTAAACTCCTCGGTAGCTTCGTTTCCTCTGTACATCTTTCCTCTGTGATGAAGTGCTTCTTTCTCCAGGCCTTTTTTTTTTTTTTTTTGGTTTTTTCTTG
>NW_015649454.1:0-139 GCF_001515625.1 Sinocyclocheilus rhinocerous | reverse complement strand
CTTTTTTTTTTTTTTTTTTGGTTCTTTCTTGATTTTTGGATTGCAGGGCAAAGAGTTCTGCCTTCAAGCCCACATCTACAGACTAATGATGAGGGGTGTTTGAGCAGGTCTGTGTGCTTGCCCTGGGCCCAAAGGAAAA
>NW_015649453.1:0-1357 GCF_001515625.1 Sinocyclocheilus rhinocerous | reverse complement strand
ATGACGTTCATCTTCTCCTGATGCTGACAGACACTGAACTGAACTGAAGACTCCTAACCGCTGAATCTACAGCAATCCACTTTTTAACTGAGATGTGAGTTTATCATCTGAATTTATTATGATGAGAGACTGGTTGAGTTTATCATCTGAATTTATTATGCTGAGAGAGAAAGACTGGTTGCTGTGAAATAATACAAAGACAATAAACAGACGTGATTTCTATTGCGATGTCTTCTGGATGAACACGACCGCAAACATCAGTGTGATCTGACTCACGAATCAACGACTCTTATGAACCGCTCTGAATTATGGGTTTGAGTGAATCACTCACTGAATGAATCGATCAGAGCCGCTGTCGTCTGATTCGCTGCAGCGGATGTCATGTGATTTTCATCACGTCCAATCAAACTGAAGCATGAACTGTTTCTGTGTTGTGAGTATTTTATGTTTGTGTGACTCAAATCAGTGAAGTTACTGACCGGTTGTTAAAGACACACATTATGAAGAACATTCTGTCATAATAAATGATACTTTAATTTAAAAAGAAATGTTGCCAAAAGTAGTATTGATTATGCTTAATGTTTAGGATCGATTATTCCTCAAGTAGCCTACTTAAAGAATCATTAATGAATCAGTTAATGAACTGGAACCTTAAATTCTTTACGATTCCTGTCACTACACATCTATTACTTTACTACACACACAGAAATGCTGGGTTAAAACAACCCAATAGCTGGGTTTGTCCCGTTTTAACCCAGCACTGGGTTATATTTAACCCAGCATTTTTTAGAGTGTAAGTCTAAACTGATCGAGATGTTTCCATCCAAAGTTATGAATTAAACTTGTGCACAGAATTTCAATATCGCATGAAATATTTGCGAATAAAGCACCGTTTCCATCCAGCGAGCTGAAGAGAGCAAAATCATCACTTCCTGATTAACTTGCGCTAAATATCACGAAGAAAAAATTAATTTGCTGCAGTAGGAGAAGGCACTGTATGTAATCGTTTTTGAATACAATAAATGACGAGCTTCAGAGCGCGCAGACGAAACGTGGTCACGTTCTCTTATTTGCGGAGCCTGCTGTTTGAGAACGCAGTTCTGGGAGTTAATTATAACGAAGCACTTTGACGAGACTTTGCTCAAGCATTTTAGAAAGACAAAACTAGCATTTCAGATGCTGTGCGACGAGATCGAGTCCAGTTATGCGTCCCGTCGCAAAGCCACACGTCTTTTTTGATGCGCGTGAAGGAATTTATTTGGTAAAAGTGTCTCCATCGTAGTTTATGCAAATGTTTTCTAACCGGATAATCATTTATTGAGCGCATAAGTTTATGCGCATCTTGGCGTTTCCATCC
>NW_015649452.1:0-957 GCF_001515625.1 Sinocyclocheilus rhinocerous | reverse complement strand
TGTCATGTCATAAAATATTTTAATACGACTGAATTTATATTTAACATGATTAATAAAAACACTGTAAGTCACTTATTATTTATTTGATTAATTTCCACAGGTATTCAAACAGCGAATAATTTATATATACCGAAAGCAAGCAAAGAACATTTACATTATCACATTATCACTGATAACCTAGCGTGGAGTTTAAACACTCTCAAAAAAGACTTACAGTCACACAACCAACTGTAAAGTGTTCACTTTGTCAGGTATGATGCACACCTTTTAGATTTTTGATATTTATTTGTGCTCAAACACAAAACATATCATAATTTAAAGCTCTTAAAATAGCATTTGAAGAGAATTACTTATAGTCATAAAACCAACTGTAGTGTTCATGGAGGTGTCAGCTATCATGTATACATTTTAGATTTTTGATATGTATTAAAATAAACTATCAAATCATGTGTAAATATTGCTTTGGGCTCACAGAATGACTTACAGTTACAAAACCGGAGAACTGGCAGGTGGGATTTGCATGCCACTCCCCATGCTTACCAGTATAAAAGAGTAGTATGCACTCACTCATTCAGGTTTGTTTTTCGGAGCCGGAACTATTGCATTTCTCATGCTACAGAGAGAAGTGGAGATCCTCCTGACCTGCCTGCCTCTGAAGAAAAGACGGGCCTCACTTCTGCTGAAGGGATGGGAGGAGAATTTTCATTTGGATTTTCCTTTTCTCTCACTGAAAGCCAGGCAGCTGACAGCTCTTTAATGGTCGGCAAAGGGCTGTTTCCAAATTTCCTGAGTCATCCCTTGGCATTGCACGTTCATGGCTTCTACTTTGCGACGGCCGTGTGTCAAGTGTCTGGTGGACATGAGCATTTTGCCTTCCCACATTCTGATGCCACAGGTCTATGCCAAAGCACATCTGAGCTGTGATGAAGCATGTCTTCCTCTGCCTCTACCCCGGAG
>NW_015649451.1:0-546 GCF_001515625.1 Sinocyclocheilus rhinocerous | reverse complement strand
TGTGTGTGTGTCCTTGTCCTCTGGGTTTGTTTTCTTGAAGCAAACGGTTTAGATTGAAAATAAAGTAACCCATGAGCAAATAAACCTCACTAAACGAGTGTTTCTTTATCAGCACTGGAGGACGAGTGATGGCATCTTTAGAGCCCTAATATTTCATTATCGATATTGAAATCAAAACGACAGTCTAAATAAGTGTGAAGAGCTGCTTGTAATTCTCTCAGTGATTCTCACGTCCCGATCACATCCGTACGAGTGTTTGTGTGTCCAGTCCCATAATGCATCTGTCAGAGCCGCGTTGACCTTCGAGTGTTTCTCTCCGCAGCTCGTGTTCGCTGGTGTTTGACACGTTTGCTTGTAATCAGATGAAGTCGTGCTGGTCAGATGTTGAATTAGAGCGGTGGACGGATCTGAATACAGCAGCGCTGACCTCTGGCCGAATCCTCACAGTAAATACAGTATTTTGCTCTTGTGTGCATCTGGACTGGAGCTTCTGCTGCAGAAACACACACGCACACACACACAAACACTCTCACACACTCACTCACT
>NW_015649450.1:0-1201 GCF_001515625.1 Sinocyclocheilus rhinocerous | reverse complement strand
AAGACTCTTTGGTGCCCCTGGGCAACGACACCTAGAGTGCCCCCCACAAAAAATAATTAGATTTTAAAAAATGAATGAATGAAATGTGCTTCATGTGATAATTTAGATTAAATTTTTTTTTTTTACAAAATGTTATATTAATAAACGGATCTGATAACAAGGCTACAAAAATCCTTACAAAATCAGGTTACCACTTTTTACAGTGTATTCTGAAATGATTATCGGTATCGGGCGAGTACTGGAAAAAGTGGTATCGGTGCATCCCTAATTTATATAATATATTATGATATAAATTATTTATAACTTGTGAACCCACCTCTTACAGGTGTAATCTGTTCTAAGATGTGATATAAATCTGAACTGTATGCAACAAATTTAAACATTTTATAACTAGTGAAGCCAACTGTCACAGGTATAATAATAATCCAATCTGTTAATCACTTCAGGCTCTATGGAAAAAAAAGAAAGAGTGGATAATCTTTTTAGAGTCATTGTTGTCCTCAGATCATTTTTCATTCATTTATATTTAATTTACCAAAACATGTTCTAATGTTTTAATCCCTTGTGTAAAAAGGGTGTTTTCAGAAATGCAACAATGAGTGCATGGTCTTGTTTGCAATTACATATACAGTGCTTAATAAAAATTTATTAGGCCACCACCCAATAGGTTTGTGCCACAGCTGCCCTAAACTAAGTAGGTGTGATTACCAAAATTACCATTGTTATGTTTATGTAATGGTTAATCCACCAGTATGTGTAAGATCTTTAGTCACAGTAGTGTTTCTAATGCTAAAATATAATTATTGTTGGGATTGAATGATTCTAAGATAGATTGCACAAAAGTTTAATTTAAAAGCAAGTCTTTGGGAACAACTAGAAACTATTTGGAAGTCAGTAACAACAGAGAAAAGTGCATAAAAATTATGCCAGCAAGAATGCAAGCTTTTATCAAGGCCAAAGGAGGCCATACAAAATAAAAATAAAATAGCCTATTTATATTTTTTGGTTTATTAGTTTTTGGTTATTATGTGTGAATAAAGACTATTTAGTTGTTTCAGTTTGTTATTTGCCCAATGATAACACAATTTTTAGTTTTAAACAAGTTTTTTACGGGCGGTCTAATAAATTTGTTAAGCACTGTATATAGCTACATATAATTTTGTGAGGATTTGAACTGAAAATAAAACGTACAAACTCACTC
>NW_015649449.1:0-631 GCF_001515625.1 Sinocyclocheilus rhinocerous | reverse complement strand
CCTGTGATTTGGGTCAATTGCAATGACTCACTTATTAAAAGTCATTTGCTGCCACCTGTTGGCGGTTTTAATCTCACATTTCAACTTTTTTTTTTAAATGTATTGTCATGTTTTAAATCATTTCAAATATATTCAACGTTTTAAATGTATTGTCATGTTTTAAATCATTTCAAATATAAGTATTCAACGTTTTATGTTTAATATATCAAAACATTATTTATGCATTTATAATTGCAGGTTAAATGCATTCATTTATTCATTCAGAAATTACTCGTCATCCAGTTTTTTTATATCGACTATGCATTCCGCTAGTTTTTCAAATTGGTATGTTTCGCCATGCCGTGAAGAAATATAGAGCTGAGTATCATCAGCATAACAGTGAAAGCTAACACCGTGTTTCCTGATGACAAAGTTTTCTAGTCTATTCAAAAGAATGCTGTGGTCAATAGTGTCAAACGCAGCGCTAAGATCCAATAACACTAATAGAGAGATACAACCACAATCAGATGATAAGAGCAGGTCATTTGTAACTCTAATGATAATCAATAGCAATAAGTAATATCTCTGTCTTATCTGAATTTAATAGGCGAAAATTATTGGTCATCCAATCTTTTACATTTTTAACACACTC
>NW_015649448.1:0-537 GCF_001515625.1 Sinocyclocheilus rhinocerous | reverse complement strand
AAGATGTTAACTTGAAAAAGATCCTCGCACAAGTATGTCCCTAAGACTGGTTTCTGTCCGTGGATCTGAAAGACGATTACTTTCACATCCAGATAGCCCCCCATAACAGACTGTTCTTGGGATTCGCATTGGAGGGAGTGGCCTATCAGTACACAGTCCTGCCTTTCAGACTGTCCCTGGCCCCACGCACTTTTAAGAAGTGCACAGACACGACTCTTTCCCCTCTGATAAAAGATGGGAATCCGCATGTTGAACAATGGCTGACTGGTTTTAGCCAGATCAGAATGGGAACTCATTGCTCACAGGTCACTGCTGCTCAGCCACCTTGAGCGCCTTGGGTTGAGAATCAATTTAGCCAAGACCTCCTTGTCTCCCAACCAGCGAGTGGTCTTTCTGGGGACAGTTATCGATTCTGCCCAAATGTAGGCATGGATTACGCCAGAACGCTCCCTGACTGTTCAGCAACTAGCAGCGTCATTCAAATTAGGGACTTCATGTCCCCTCAGGGCTTTCCAGAGGATGCTCTGCCTCATGTCG
>NW_015649447.1:0-513 GCF_001515625.1 Sinocyclocheilus rhinocerous | reverse complement strand
ATCCTTGATTAATATGAATATTTTAATTAAAAACATGTCTCCACGTACTATTCAATACAATTTTAGTGCATTTAATCTATTAAATAACAGCAGAGTGAATAAAATTCTAGTGCATTTAATCTATTAAATAACAGCAGAGTGAGCGAGTTTTTGGATATGGTAAGATTAAACTTATTTTAGTGAATAAAGTACCACATTTCAGCTTTGTTAGGGTGAATACACAAAAAGTTATTTTATTCTTGCTTCTAGAAAATCCTCAGTCTATATGCTTTGTAACAGCTTCATGTGGCCGTAAACATTTAATTTTAACGTGGCTTTAAGCACTATGCATCGTTAAAGTTTCACTTTCACCGTGACTAAGCCGGTAAATGTGGTGTTTACATGGAATAATCGTAATATGAGTTTACCTTACGAACCCAGCGAGTCTCCGCATCAGTAGGAAAGCGATAAAACGAGCATCTTCCAATCCGAAGACTTGTGTTGCATTTCGGGGCAAAGCAAAAAAAACATTGT
>NW_015649446.1:369086-385217 GCF_001515625.1 Sinocyclocheilus rhinocerous | reverse complement strand
CCCCCCCCCTCCCTCCTCCACAATGACATCGCTGCTCTGTGATTAACTATTTAATTTCAGAGTCACGCAGGCAGTGAGAGTGTGAAAAAGGTTAATGGCTGCTTGCTTATCTGGATAGTGAACTCCTCTCCACTCTCTGTGCAGAACAAGACTAATGTAATTATACACAACGTTACCATGACACTGACACACACACACCGACACACACACACACACTCATGCCTGCACACAGTTGAGCTGTATCAGTCATCATACAGCAGCTACAGAGACCCATATAAATACGCATTCATGTAAATTACAGTTCAAGTAGGTGTTCTATCAAAATGATTGGACATCCAGCCTTTAAATGTTGTTTGAATCATTTTCTTTCCTATTTCCCTGTCTTCACACTCCTAGTCTCTGAGTCACATGGCAGAGGTGAAATGAGGGAACGTGCAAAAGGAGGGAAGGGGGAGGGAATCAACCCGAAATATTACAGTTTTTCTCGATTGCTTAAACACTATCACCAGGTTTTTGAACTAAAATTTCAAAACCATAACGCCATTTATCAAAAAGCACACCCATTT
The DNA here is from genome assembly GCF_001515625.1 of Sinocyclocheilus rhinocerous. Classification (NCBI taxonomy): domain Eukaryota; kingdom Metazoa; phylum Chordata; class Actinopteri; order Cypriniformes; family Cyprinidae; genus Sinocyclocheilus; species Sinocyclocheilus rhinocerous. The sequence goes on along the minus strand of NW_015649446.1, from coordinate 384,651 downwards.
CCCTAAACTATAAACACTATTCCCCTTTTTGACACATTTTTGGTTTTTGTAGTATTGTTTTGAATTTATCTCACCAGTGAGTAAGACTATGTTGTAGTGTGTGTGTTTTTGAGGGCTTGTGTGTGATGTCTGAGGCCAAAGTTTGGTCTTTCAGCAAGAGTGAATGGTTTTGAGTGTAGAGCTTCATTTTGACCTGAAAATAGGATGTTTGGGGAATTGGGTGAGACGTTATGGATTTGTGTTTACTGTTTTGAGAATATGAGGCATAGTTTCAAGAAATGTGTTTAAGCAATCGAGAAAAACTGTAATCAAATAAATGCAGCACTCAGAATCATATGGCCGCAGTGATGGACAGTGAGAGAAATTAGAAAAGAAAGAGATATGGGAGATATAAGAAAATTAACTGAATGAAATATAAGTGCCAACCTTTTAAATATATGGGTGCAAGTTCTAGAAATTTAAATTTAAAATTAATTCAAACATAAGTTTGTGCTAGGCTGCGGCCTTGTCATTCCATTCACCAAAGATCCTCGGATCTCAGCTGATGTCTCTCTTCTCTCATCACTTTCCATCTGGGAAAAAAAACTCTCCTGACCACCACCGAGTCAGAATAGCATATTTTGGAATTCATCACTCTTCAAACCCAGAAGAACGTGATCGCGTCTCCAACACCACCAAACCTTTAAACCATCAAGACTTTCATCCAAGACTGTTCAACGGCCAAGGCAATGCAAGTATCGTACATTTAACTAAACGAAACAGAGGTTTAGTAGTATAAGCTGTAGACCCCGTTGTAAAACGGCGCTGATGGTTTCACTCAGGTGGTTAACTGACTCATTTTCCATAACTGCATTCTCTGGTTTCATTCATCCACTTCTACTCCCCCATGTATGAGTGATTGTATGTTTGTTTGTTTAGATTAGTTTTGTGTTAGTGTTTAGTTCAGGGCTGTCCAAACTCGGTCCTGGAGGGCCGGTGTCCTGCAGAGTTTAGCTCCAACCCTAATTAAACACACCTGAACCAGCTAATCAAGCTCTTACTAGGCTAGAAACTTCCAGTTAGGTGTGTTGAGGCAAGTTGGAGCTAAAATCTGCAGGACACCGGCCCTCCAGGACCGAGTTTGGACAGCCCTGGTTTAGTTAATAAAACTTTTGTGCACAAATTACATGAGTTTCAAGTTCTGTCATCGCTTGTGAATAGTGTCCCTTTTATACGATCCGATCTATAGCTACATGCTCTAATGCAGTGGTTCCCAACCCTGGTCCTGGAGGCACCCCAACACTGCATATTTTGCATGTCTCCTTTCTCTGACACACCAGTTTCAGGTCTTGGAGTCTCTACTAATGAGCTGATGACCTGGATCAGGTGTGTTTGATTAAGGAGACATGCAAAACGTGCAGTGTTGGGATGTCTCCAGGACCAGGGTTGGGAACCCTGCTCTAATGCATTAGTACAGTAAGAAAGTTTGTGGCCACGAAAATATCCTTTCTTAGAGTTGATATGAAATTACACTGAATGTTCGCTGGACGAACAGATTAGTTGATGGTAATATTAATTCTGCTAGTTACTACTGTTACTACTAATTATAATTAATTGTAATTATTTATATACATTTCCCTTTTGAGCTAATTTGCTACAGCCGTGTAAAGTTGTGGATGCAAGAAGCTAAAACGGTTCTTGGATCAGCGATGGACAGGCCATCTAGACACAGTTTGTGTTATTCTTAAGTCCCTGGGAGATATATGTTCATTTTAGGTGGACTTAATGTAATGATCATGCTCATGGCACAGACATTCGTGTTGAGGCTACGGGACTGGTGCAATCAGTGATAGAACCTAACTTCAGCTTTACTGCAGTTATGGTACATAAGATACTGAAACTTCTTGACCCAGCAAACAAAATACTTCAAGCAGAAAACACTGATTTACGCTTAGCTATTAAGTTCAGTGTTCAGTTAATGTGTTCAGAAGCTTCGATCAGAGAAAGAGTTCAATGAGCTTTGGACAATTAGCTGCGATCTGGTCCCAACCGAAACCAGGCCAAACAAAACACAACACACGATGAGTGAGAACTTGGAGCATTACTCTGTTGAGGAAACCACAGGACAACATGAACACAGTGACGAGACTGAACTTGGTCTGATGCTGTGAGTATAGAAATGGCTGCACAGTTTGAAGACTGTAACAATAAGCTCATTCAAGCTCTCGCAGCCCTGGATCCTGTTGGGGAGTGTTTTCTGGACAAAATGAAACTGAAACCACTGTTGGACCTGACAGGTATGGAGCTTGTTGATAGCAAATATGCTGTTGCTAAGAAATTCCTTTGCACAAAAATGGACAATTTTGGAAAAACTTGATGACAATGCCATCAGTTGTGACTGCTTTTAAACTTGGACTGACACTTGGAGCCTCAACAGCAATGTGTGTGAATTCGTTCTCAACCTTAAAGTGGATTTTCTCTGACCAGCGAAGAAGCATTTTGCATTCACAAATGGCCCACTTGATAAAACTCACTTTTGAGAAAGACTTGACAAAGGAATGCACAATGAGTGGAAAGATCACGTATTGAGGAAGTTCAATTCATTGAAACACTGACGCCTCCAACTCTTCTGACTGTAAGATTCATATTTTTATTATTACATAGAGAAATCGCTGCCTGTATATGCCCGCTGTGGTGCTTTTTGTGTCTGTAGTAGATTTCTTAAAGGTTGTTATGCACTGTATAACAATTGTTTCCAGGATTAAGTACATGTTGGGGAGATTTTCTTATATAAATAGCATTTATAAATGCCTTTCTGTGACTTGATGATTTAGATTTTCTATCGGTATGCATTTGCCCACCTGTCATGACTGGCCTGGTGCCGGGACTGGTTTATTGAAATGCTCTATTCTGACGGGTCAATCACAACATATTGGTCAGATATTTCCTAATATTTAGCATCATATATGGCAAGGCTGTATATATGAACCGCTTTTCCTGGTAACTGAAAAGGTGCTACGTTCATGTCTCCTGTATCACATCAGCTTTTTTCTTTCCTACAAACGTAATTGCCGCCATTTTTCATCTCTATTTTTGACTGTAGTGAAAATCACCTTAGAGAACCTTTTGTTAATATTGCTGTAATATTGTTTCATTGTTTATCTTGTTGCTCATCCAATTGTTTTGTATACTTTAATGTACTTATATATATATACATATACACTGTATATGGAAGTTTAGACAACATACAAGTGAATTTATGAAATATTTTCAACTAAAATCATTTCTGCAGAAATGGCCATACATTTTTTTCAGCATTTATTCCAAAGAGGTGTGTGGCACACACTGAGGATCAGATATAGATGACCGGATACATGCACAAGGTTAAAACCTGTTTCGCTCCTGCAGCATACATATCCTGAACAGCAGCACAAGTAAAACAGTCAGCAGAGCAGAGGAGAATGAGCGAAAAAAGAGGGGAGGGGAGATGAGAGCAGGTCTGGGATAGAGGGAGGGAGGCTGGGTGGCATGCTTACGGCATGTTACAGAGGGAAAGAGAGAGAGAGAGGAGGAGGAGCAGAGGGAAAGGTATCATCAGCAGCAACAGAAGTGCAGCACAAAGGCAAAAAGAATGGGGAAGGTGTGGAGAGAGAGAGCAAGAGAGAGTGTGAGAGAGAAGAGAGGCTGAGGTTTGAAGAAGACTGAGCCCTTTGCCACAGACATGACCACAGGCTCATCACTTAACTGGACGTAACCTTGACGATCCTAGTCTGCTGCTGCTGCTGCCACTGCCACACACTAGTGCACAGCCAATACTGTGTGTATGTGTGTGTGAGGGTGCGCTCAGGCATTGCTATGAGATTCAGAGAGCCGCATCATTATCCGTGTGTTCTTGCATGTGTGTTCCTTTAGCGGGAGAGAAAAGAGAGCCTGCAGTGACCGTCAAGTGAGTGAGTGTGTGTGAGCTTGAGTTGAGTGTGCATGTGGAGGAAAGGGTTGAAAAAGCTTAGATAGGTGTAGAGAGAGTGTGCATTTGTAGCACAGGGTACAATGCAAGAGCAAGTAGAGTGTCCTACACCCTGAGAGAGATAAAACAGTGAAGGTAGACAGTGTGTGTGTGTGTGAGACTGAGAGATGCAGTCTCTGTGCCTCAGCATCATCAGATTTTCTGCTGCAGATGCTACACTAGCTCATCTCCGCACTAGAGCGCTACCGTGACACACACGCACGCTCAGACGCACACAGCTGCGGCTTTCAAGAGGAGACCCAAGAATCCCATCAAAGGTCAACAGAGGGACACTGGAAGAGTTGCTGAGGACAGAGGTTGTGACAGCTCAGGCTGAAGGTCAGAGGAGGAGTGAGAGCCATAAACGCGGCATCATGGGCGAGTGGACTATATTGGAGAGATTGCTGGAGGCTGCGGTGCAGCAGCACTCTACTATGATCGGCAGGTAAGAGCTATAGTGCAATATACACACACCTCACACAAGAACTGTTCCTGTGTATGAGTGGGGAGTGTGCAATAAAAATATCCTGATAAAACTTTATATATTAAGGTTCAATTTTATCACATTAGTAAATGCATTAGGTCAATCCAGGTGAATGTTAATTTCTACATGCTAATACATTTTTACATTTAAGCACATTGTATGAATTAACCTAAGGTAATCTATCTATCTAATATATATAATATATAAATCTATAAATATTTTATTCAGCTTGGATGCAATTGCATTTTAAAATATATTAAAACTTAAAACAGATATTCTGAATTGTAATAACATTTTACAATATTGCTGTTTTACTGTATTTTTGATCAATTAAATCCAGTCTTGGTGAGCATAAGATACTTCTTTCAAAAACATTTAAAAATAAATTTTTGAACAGAAATATGTTCTTGGTCATTTTAGACCTGGATACATTGCAATTGGTCTCTCTCTTTAATGCAAAATAAATAGTGAGTAATCAATAGGCTGCATTATGGGCTTTAAAGACTCGGACCCAGAGATTTACATTAATAGAGAGATTATAAATATGGCTGCTGAAAATGAATAGTTGATATAAAGCATATTGACAGCATCAGGGAAGAATATTACACTCCCATTACCACATAAACACCCACCCACCCACACTAACCATGTGTGTCATGAAGGCATGTTCTTATTGGGAGCTTAAAGTGTGCACTTTTGTGTATGTGTGTGTGTCAGACTTGAGTAAGCACTACTCTCTGCAGTGCTCATTAACCTTAACTGCAGGTAGCCTCACATCAAGGGTACGTCCTTCTCCCATGTCTGTGAGAGGTTGTGTGTGTGTGTGGGTTGTGGCACAGAGGGAATGTAAGTGAGTGTGTGTGTGCAGAATGCATTCTAAGTGATGGTTCTGAGAAAAACGTGCTCATATAATCTAGTCAATCAAAACACAAGTATACATAGACACTTTCCTCACTGCAATGACAATTCATTGTCAACATCTCATTGTCAGCATCTATTCACTTCTTTTATGTATTAACATTTTATTTTTCAGTTAATTAATAATTTTAGGAGGGAATTTGAATAGCTTGAGTCAAATTTTATGCTTCCTTACTCAGTATTTTTGTCAAACATGCCTCACAAGAGATGTCTTTAAGTGTTTTTTCATCTAATGAATCTTCAGCCTGTAAAGGAATACTGATTTCACCTTTGATGTAATAAACTTCCATCAGTCCAGCACTGCTTAAACAAGCAGTCAATCAGTTAACATCAATCGATCACGAAACATCTGACACATAATGGGAAGCAGACTTGCCATCGTTTCATGAATCTTTAATGTGGGGTTTGCTAACTATTTCATACATTATGTAACACTATATATGAGGGAAATGAACACATACATTTGTTATTCTACCATTTCAGTTCTTACTATACACGTAGGGACATTTGATCCACACAATGACAATGTAGACAAAGCCTGACCATCAGACCCACATACACACATATAGATTGATGCAAAGACACACAAAATAATATTTTTCAACTTATTTTTTTGTTTTGGAATTTGAAGGGCAGTGTTGTGTTGTTGAAAAGACATGTCTGATAATGTATGTGTAAGCATGTGAGGTAATCAGCGTGTTCTTCTCTCTGTTCCTTTGAGGTCTGATCAAGCACTTGAGGCTGGAATCATAGGAACAGAATGAATAAATGAATGAACAGATGAATAAAGCCTCTACTATCATTCATCAGCTGCTGCAATACCTCCCTCCCTCAGAACACACACAGAGACAAACACACACTGCAGCCCAGCCACTTTCAGTCCCAGGCTTTATGAGTATTGAAACACACACACTCACAGTCTCTGTTCTCTTCCTCGCTGGGAGAGAGTCTAAATGGTTCAGAGCATTTTGATCTGTCTTTACCAAAATGATCCTAACGAAAGCACATGCAAACACTTGTATGTGCGGCTGTATGTGTGCGCTGGCAGTTGAAAGCTGATCTGTTGTAGTTTCGACTAGTCAATATTTTCTTTCTGCCATTGTTTTGAGTGGTCACAACACTGTAATCTATACCCTTCTCCATTTACTGTTTGGTCTGGACAACATATGGGTCAGCAGAACAAACACACACACACACACTCATTTCATTACTATAACACGTCCCTATAACTACTGATATTCTTTCACAGATTAAATATAGAAAGAATCATCATTCTCACTCTCTTTCATAATCTCTTGCAACACACACACACACACACCTACTGTGCAAATGCAGATGATTAATAGCGACACCTGTGAGACGGGAGCAGAGAGAGTAATGTGCTCATATTTCACTCAATCTTTATTGCACTACTAGAGAGGGAGAGTGAAATAAACAAGCCCCATATTCAATTCAATGCAAGTATCCATATAGCACGTTTTCCAATAAATACTGTTTCAAAGCAGATTTACAGAAAATGCTTGATTTAGTGTTACAATTAAGAAGTCTCCAACCTTAATAATTACCTCCTATACTATAGCAATTTATCGCTAACCCTATTCCTAAAAGAAAACTTTAAGTAGGAATACATATACAATACCATTCAAAAGTTTGGGATTACAATAGTTTATTTATTTATTTACTTTTATAATTTTATTCAGCAAGGACACATTAAATTGATCAAAAGTGACACTAAAGACATTTATAATGTTACAACAAAATTACTTTTCAAACAAACAGTGTTCTAAAAATATTATGCAGCACAACTGTTTTCATTTTTTTCAACATCACTAATAATAAGAAATGTTTCTTGAGCACCAAATCAGCATATTAGAATGATTTCAGAAGGATAATGTGACACTAAAGACAGTAATGGCTGCTGAAAATTCAGCCTAGCCATCACAGAAATAAATTAAATTTGAAAATATATTCAAATAGAAAACACTGACTGTATTTTGATCAAATAAATGCAGCCTTTGTGAGCATTAAAGACTTATTTCAAAAACATTTAAAAATCTGGAAGTTGAGCACCATGCTCTACAGACAGAGCTACAGGAACTCTATTTAAAAGAAAAAGCTATCACAGCCCTTCATTCTTTCTTATCATACCACACACATACACACACACACAAACACACACACACACACACACACACATCGTGAGTGTATAGATCAAACAAATAGTTTTTTTTTCATGTCATGGTGCATGCATACAACTAACACTACATCTCATCCTTTTATCTACTTAGTTGGTTTGTCTCTAGGGAATATATTTTTTTTTTTTTGTCTTCTTTCTTTTTTCACATAGGATGTAGGGCATTGCTAGTTGTATCTTGTTTGAAGTAGGAAGTCTTTATTGACACAGAGGAGACACAGAGAAGGAGAAAGAGAGCGAGTGAGTTAGTGGAAGAGGTAGAGAGCATGTGAGGTAAATCTCTAGAGTGATAGTCATTTGCAAACACATATCTGTCCCAGTGTCCTCGTTTTCCATGTTTGAATAAGTGTGTGCGTGCGTGTGTGTTTTGGGGTTTATTTAGCTATCCTTTGGAGACAAGTGTGTCTACAGCAGTTATTTAAATATGATAAAACCTCTCTTTGAGGACGCCCTCAGTTGGAGAATCAAATCATAATGTTAAAAACAAAAAAACAAACAGTGTTGTTGGGGTTAAAGTCATTATAATTAGCTTTTTATAAAAACAAAAGTGGTCTGTGATGTCCTCATTTTGATAGCACAGTAAACATCCACATCAAAAGCACAGGTTCTTCATTGACATATTAGGTGCTTCTGTGGAAAGGCAGAGGGGCACCAGGACACATGACACAGGTCAGGTCAGCTGTACAAAATGAGATGAGATGGTCAGATATAAATACATGGCAAGGAATTGCTTTCTTACCAGGAACATTGTTTATTTGAAGAACGAGTGTGTTTTGATGTAGAGAAAGAGAGAAGATGGAGAGAGACACAGAGAATGTGAGTTGAAAATCTCACAAAGTTCATGAATAATTGATAGCCTGCGAGAAGATGCTGTTAGTTCTAGTAAACGTTCCTTATTCTTTCTGGTATGTAAAAATAAATACAACACTTTTGGCGCGTTATTTCGCCCCTCAAAAATTGTGTGTTGTTGGTGTGTGGGTGTGTATAAGTATACTTGGGAAATAGAATACTTATATACTATTCTTATGTACATGTGTGGAGATGTGTGTTTGTTTTGTCATCTTTGCATGTGCACTGAAAAAAGTGTTTTTCTTACCAAGTATGTTTGTTTTCCAGTACAAATATCTAAACATTTTAAAATAGACACATTTACTTGAGGGAAAAAAAAAAAACTAAACTGAAACAGAAGACAAATTTATTTTTCTTTCCCCATTGGCAGATAGTGTTTTCTTCTTTTAAGCTTAAACACTTCATTTTGATATGTTTTTTGGAAAATGATTGGACTTGATTTAAGAAAGTCTGGATATTTGTACTGGAAAAAAAACAAGTAAGAAAATCACTTTTTGTGATTGGAAGGTGAAAGGTGGACACGCATCTTACATAAAAAAACAATGTGTTTAAAGGTTTACCTGACTTTAGAGACAACAAAAGCACAGAAAGCTTGGCAGTCTTATGTCCAAACATGGAGAGAGTCAGTGTACCGTACACATTTCCAGTTGCTTGCTCACTCACACACACACACACACAAAGCCCCACCATCACACATGCTCAATTCACTGTAAATTACACTGCTGCAAACTATAAAACTACAAAAACTACTACTAAAAAACTACAAAAAAAAAATATATATGCGTGTTACTGCACACATACCAGGTGCTTTAAAAGGAGTCCTTCAGTATGCTTTATTTCCTGAATATGCTGTTTCTCGGTACTTGCTCCCAGTCGTCTCTCTCCATCTGTCTATTTGTCTCGTTGCTCCTCTAGTCTGCCTCTGCCCATCTGTCTGTCTCCTTTTGACTCCTTCCTTTTCTTGTCATATTCAAGCTCTTTCTTTCTCTCTCTTTAGTTCACCTTGAGAAGTCTCTCTTTCTCAGTCCCTATGTGTTTTTCATCACCCCCCATTTCCACACTCTTGGTATGTAGATTTGTTCCTTCCTGTGCCCTTGGTACGCCCACTTGCTCTCTTTCTCTCTCATTCCAGGCTCTACTCTTTCCTCTCTTTCCTAATATTCCATCAATCATTTCTCCCTCCTTATTGCTCTCTCTCTCTCTCTGGTACAGTGCAGAGTGCTGAGTGGTTCACTATGTGGTTGCTATAGTAACGGCAGCAGGGAGTGGGGGATGTGCTGCTAATTTAAAGACCCACCAGGGCCTTTGGCCATTGATACAGTGCAAAGAGCTAATGTTAGTTTTTTTTCGTACCCTACAGTAATTATTATTAAGTGTTATATAAAGGTTACACAACGTTAGAACCAAGAAACATCTCTTGCTGTTATACTACAATAAATAAAGTGCAGTTGAGTTTGAGCAAGAGTCATAACTGTCCTACTTAGCACAGCGCAAATGTTCACCATATGTCCATTAAAACTAGTACTAACCGTCCTAGACAGCAATGAGCTAACATTAGCTTCTGACTCAGAGTGCAAATTATATCACATTATTCTTTTCACATTCATTTTCTCTATAGCAATTTCAAAAACGAAACGAAACTTTCTTTAACGAAGAATTCTATGTCATGAACCAAATCAACCTGCTGCCGAATGAATCACAACATTGTAAACCTTGTTTGGAAGAAAAAGAATGAGAAGAGAAAAAGGTACAAGGCTGTGTACTTAAATTCTTTCTTTTTTTCTTTTTCTTTTTTTTGAGGCAATAAACTGTGCGTCCCTTGAAGCATTGAAAATAACACCATTAAATCACTCACTTTTCATCAAATTAACTTTCAGAATACAAATATGCACAAATATCAAAACAGCTCTGTTTCTTGCATTGACTGCCCATCACTGCTCTAATATTGTATAAACAGTTGCTAAAGTCACTCTGAAAATTCATCAGGATTGCCTTCATCATTTCAACTCATTCACTTTCATTAAGTCTGTGAGGGGGAAACTGCTCTTGTGACTCTCCACCGTTAGAAAGCAAGCAGTTAGTCTTCATTACTCTCTATCCTGTGAAATACACTACTTTTCAAAAGTTTGGGGTCATATGATTTTTTTTTTTTAAATGAATACTTTCATTTATCAGTTTCAGCTTGAGTGCATTAAACTGATCAAAGGGCAGTGAAGACATTTATGATTTTACAAAACATTGTAAAAATCATTGTATTTCAAACAAATGCTGTTCTTTTCAACTTATTGAAGAATATTGAAGAATCCTGAAAAACACTATTGCATTTTTAATAATTGCAAATATAAAGCAGCAAAATAATAAGAAATCTTTATTGAGCAGCAAATCAGCATATTATAATGATTTCTGAAAGTTACTTAAGACTGGAGTAACAGCTAATGAAAATTCAGCTTTGCCTCACAGGAATTATCACATTTAAAACTATATGAAAATATAAAACAGTTATTTTTCATTTGTAATAATATTTCACAATATTAATGTTTTACTGTGTTTTTAATCAAACAAATGAAACTTGGTGAGCATAAAAAAGGTCTTTCAAAAATATTAAAAAATCTTACTGACCCTAAACTTTTGAACATTAGTGTATATATCTTGTACATCTTAATATGCCAACTGAATCACAACAATGTAAAATATAATAATTGTTTCATTATTTATCGCTACACTGCCAAGGCTGTTGCTCAGTGTTTCTATAAATTTATGCAAGTTTACTGTAGAATGACACTATGTTAAGTTACAAGGACAGTCTCTGTAGAGAAACCTAAGGTTAAGTGCTGTGCTCAAGGGCACATACTAGTTATATTTCAAGCATCTCCTCATGCAACCTTTTCGTTACCAACCCAGATCTTAAGCTACTAAGCTACACCATCCAATATGCTAAAAATAAGCAGAGGGACTTGGACTGAGGGCTATATGAATCATTCTTTAAGGATGAACAGAAAATGCCATTGTTGCAGAGTTAGTAGCTTAACAAGGTCAAAAGTCTAAGTTAAGTATTTTATGATTACATGTTTGTTTCATACAATACTGAATGAAAAATACTGTATATATGTACTATATAGCTCACACTATGTGTGTGTGTGTGAGAGAGAGAGAGAGAGAGAGAAAATGTATGTGATCATGCATCAAGACCAGCCTGCAATAAAATAACGTCATGGCTGGTTCTATACAGCAAGGTTACTGTGAGTGAAGGACGGTCTTAGCACAACAGTGTGTGTGGATCTGTGTGTGTTGATGTGTGTGAGAAACAGAGCTAGACAGACTGAGGAAGATTTGAGTGCTCAGGCTACATCTGTTGAGAGAGACAGTGTGTGTGAGGCAGAAGGGTGGAGATGTTTCGCTCTAAATGGCACACTCACGTGAGTCCCATGCATAAAGCTTCAAGGTGTTCTCATCAGGACACTCATATTGTGTGTTGTATGTCATATTAGTACGCTGCATGTGTGATCACGCATCTCCTCTGTTCTTATCTGTCACTATGATCAGATGTGTCTGAGTCTGTGCTAGTGTCTGGATTTCTGTGTGTGTATGTTTCTGAATTCATTTAATTTTCCACTGTGTACAGATTTAAATTTGCAAGTTCACAAAGAACTGATAAGAGAGCAGAGATCGGGATACACAAACAGACAGTCGTCCCAACACAAACTCTGATGGCCTTGATGCAGTATGCCCCAGTTATCATCAGCAGGGAACATATGCCTGCACACATACCCACACGTGAATGAATGTTAAAACATAAAAGTTGCTCTTGAATGGCCTACACAGATATTTTCAATATTTCAGTACATTAATAGAGATGAAGTTTTTCATTTCGGCACCACTAGTATTAGTACGGAGCCCTGCACATGACTTGCAGGAAAAAAAAATTTGTTTATCATTTTAGTAAATTTTACTTAAATTGTGGCCACATTGTCTTAATTCATTCCCACAATGTATTAATTCTGTCGCTGTTTTAGTTAAATCATTGACACAATTTACCCAAATTAAAACAAAGGAGCAAAGTACAACGTGATTTGACTAAAACAAAGAAATTAATTAAATCATGTGAATGAATTCTTAATTTGGGGCCACAATATCTTTTATTTTTTCAAGAGCATGTCATATGACTCCATACATTAGCCAAAATATTAGGTGTTTTTGACTTCAACTTTGACAAAGTCAAGTCGTATACTTTTTGCTTCCCGTAGTGACCCTTGCATGGAATTTCCTTTCTTTAACGCAGATGGATTAGATGCAATATTTGTCAAATAAACAGTAGGGCTATCAATTTATGTTAACATGTTAATTTAGAAAAAAACAGCATGTTAAAATGAAGGTATTTAACACACCCAACCCAACCCAGCCCAGCCCTGCATGTCATCTTATGTTGCATGCAGTTGCTGACGAACATGATTCAGGACAACGACTGACTGTGTGATGTAGCCTAGAATGCTGTTATATGGCCTAAATTTCCAGATATGAGGGCATGCTCCATATGGCTTTTTGTCTTATATGATATACTTTAGCAATATCACATGAGCAAGAGTGCTGTTTTTTCTGAATATCACAATTACAAATGTGATATTTATTTTACACAATAGTTTTTATACAATAAATAGTTAATATGGTTTAAAGTTTAGACACAATATTGTCTGTTTTGCTCAATTTTGCTAATGAAAACAGCTCCAAACAAAGCCAGAACAAAACTGTTGTGAGTCTCAGAGCAACACACAGCACTGTTTCATTACTGAATGAATCCTCAGTTTTGAATGAATCGAGCCAATGATTCAGTGACCCATTCAAAAGACAGGCTTCACTTCTAAATGAATCAGTGGTTTGAAAAAATGACTGAATGATTCACCTATGGTTTTAGTTTCAAATTTAGAGTATCATTTCTTGTTTTAATAAAAATATATTTCAATATTCAGACATTCAGGCGTCTACAGGCAGCAACAAAACACTTTTCATTCAGTACTCTCTTCACAGCTTTATCAGCACCTAGACTACTTAAATACCAAAAAAGTGAGTTCTATATTTTTTTTTTATCAGTTTTATTATACAACATTAAGATTACATGAAAAGAATGTTTACTGTCATAAAAACATGTCTGTGCAGCATCACATTAAAGGGATAGTTCACCCAAAAATGAAAATTTGATGTTTATCTGCTTACCCCCAGGGCATCCAAGATGTAGGTGACTTTGTTTCGTGTATATATATATATATATTTATTATTATATATATTTTTTTTTTTTACAAATTAAAGCTTAAAATGAGTAGCAGGTAAATTAGAAATGTTAAATGCCTGCTTTACCTCCGCTTCTTACAGTAATTACTCACTATTTAGTTGTTTTGCACACGTCTGCATTTGTAAGATAGAGGGAGTTGTAGCTCTGTGCTGTTGAAAAGCAATGAAAAATGAAATCTAATCCTTTTTTTCTTCCTTCCTCTCTTCAATCCCGTCTCTATCTCTGCCTTCCCATGATTCTCTCTGTCTCTTCTTTTCTCTCCCCCAAAGGATCCTGCTGACAGTGGTGGTGATATTCCGGATCCTGATCGTGGGTATAGTGGGAGAGAAGGTGTATGAGGATGAACAGATTATGTTTATATGTAACACGCTGCAACCGGGTTGCAACCAGGCCTGCTACGATAAAGCCTTCCCCATCTCCCATATCCGTTACTGGGTTTTCCAGATCATCTTGGTGTGTACACCCAGCCTCTGTTTTATCACTTACTCAGTGCACCAGTCTGCCAAGTACAAAGATCGCAGTTACTCCCTCCTGCACGGCCCATACATCGACCATGGACACGGGCTGAACCGCAAGCTCCGCAACATCAACGGTATCCTGGTGCACCCGGAAAGCAAAGATGACTCTGACTGTCTGGATTTGAAAGACATTCCCAACATTCCGCAGGGGGTCACATACTCCAAAAGTGCCAAGATCCGTCAGCAGGAGGGCATCTCCCGTTTCTATGTCATACAAGTGGTGTTCCGGAACGTTCTGGAAATCAGCTTTCTTGCCGGCCAGTACTTCCTGTATGGATTCAATGTTCCCGCCATGCTTGAGTGTGACCGCTACCCTTGCGTGAAGGAGGTCGAATGCTACGTGTCACGTCCCACGGAGAAGACAGTTTTCCTGGTGTTCATGTTCGCAGTTAGCGGGATCTGTGTGGTGCTAAATTTGGCTGAGCTCAACCATCTGGGCTGGCGGAAGATTAAGACGGCCATCCGTGGCGTCCAGGCTCGCAGAAAGTCCATTTGTGAGATCCGGAAAAAGGATGTGTCCCACCTTTCCTCAGTGCCCAACCTGGGCCGCACCCAGTCTAGCGAATCGGCCTATGTCTGACAGCGAATAGGGGAGGGGCTTAGACGAGGTTGGGAGTGGCTGATGAGGTGACGGCCACGCCCTGTGCTGCAGACTTGACACTGCATATTTTTTGCATAGTTTGGACAGGTGAGAGAGGGGTAGGGTGAAAACAAAAAAGCAAACGGATGAGGGAGGACTGGAGTAAATCAGATTTGGCATTCTAAACTTTATGGAGAACAAAACTGCTTTTTCAGACTAATGGTGAGCGCTGGGGAACAGAACGGGACTCATACTTAATCGACAAACACGTATACACCACACACACTCACACACATACTGATATTCCTGAGCCTCGCTTAACAACAATAGTCTTCCAACAGAAAAAGAGACCTTTAAGAAACAAAACTGATTCGAGTTGCTTGATGTCAAAAGAGATGGAAAGATGGAGGGATAAAGCTAGAGATCAGCTCAGCATGTGACTCAGAAACATTGTAAAATATGAAAAATGTTCTCCAGGGTCAATGCTGAGACATCCCTCATGTTTTGAACAACCAGAAAGAGAAAAAAGGAGGACAAACAAAAGAGTATAAAACTGTACCTCAGCACAGATTCCTCTACGCCTCTCCCCCACTTTCTTTCTTTCGTTTTCTCTGTCTTTTTCTGCATAGTTTTATAGATATAGCTATTAAGTATACAAGGCAAGAAGAGAAAAAAACAAACATTCATCTTCTGATAAACCACCCCCACATTTGCTGGAGGGCCATAAGAGACTCCATCCTCGTGCAAAAATCA
>NW_015649446.1:366472-369035 GCF_001515625.1 Sinocyclocheilus rhinocerous | reverse complement strand
CCCCCCCCCCCATTCATTACTGTACATATCTTAGAATATCGATATTGCCGCATCCATGTATTTAACACACCGAAGTGTAGCTTTTGCCATTATTTAAAAAGAAGTACACATTGATTGCCAAAAAGAAAAAAGAAAGAAAAAAAATTGTGTTGTTTATCTGCATTTGTTCTGTAATGGACAGGAAAAATAGTGATTTTATACTATGGGCATTTCCAGAAAAAGGCATGTTACGATGCATCATTAGAATGGCTAGATAGTGTTACGAGCTGTGTATAGAATCAGACTGTTTCTTTTTTGCACCCAGTATTTTTGAGGTGTATTCTGAAGCATGCGGGAGGAGACCTATAGCTCTATGTGAATGGCAGAGAGAGTACTGAGTAAGGCTCCAATGCAGCAATAATATATAAAGATATATATAAATTATAAATAAATATGTCATAAAAATAAATGAATAAACTATTAAAGAAATAAATGAAATATAATGGCGTAAAGATTTCCTCGTCACTTGTTTCTGTGCATGCGTGTGCACATGTGTATTTCCATCTAAGTGGGCATGCTATGCTGGAGGGTTTTTGTCCAGAATGCAATTGCAGGGATGAAGGCAGTGAAAACATAAATCAAAGACTCTATCAAACCAATACAGAGCACTGGATCACCTGCATAGATGTTCTCTGAATGACAGAGAGAAAGTGTGTGTGTGTGTGTGTGTGTGTTTTACCTTGACCCAGTTGGAAAAGCATTCACACACTAAATACTGTAGGGTTTCCATCCAAATGTTTGACATTTTCAGGTGGATTTCTGAAAATGTAGCTAAAGAGAATGTGCAACATTATGTGTTTTTATCAACTATACACATTACTTGAAGAAGCTTCTCTGTTGCTATCCTTGTTGCGAGTATAAGCAGAAACACATGCCCAAATAGTCTAAATGTCATTCAAATGTTTCCATTAATTTAATGTGATTTTGGAGAAAATCCACCTCAGTATAGAACCACACATTTTGGGAGTTTATGCACATATCAAGCTTTTACATTTAGGATTTCTTAATTCAGAATCTGCATAAAAAATGGTTGGATAGAAACCTAGTGAGTGTGAGGCATGAATAGCCAAATTAATTCCTGATCTTGCCTAAAACATTACCAATAAAGAGAGAAGCTGCTAAAATAAGACATTGGAAATTAAATGAAAATGTGTGTAGATAAGACAATGTAATGGTTGCTAACTAATGTGAAATGAGTCAGAGCTGTTACACAAGCTAAGTATAGCTCCTATTGTCTGTGCTGCTGGCATCTCTCTTCATATGGAATATAAATGATCCTGCATTGTAACTATGTTTTATTTAGAAAAGTGCCATCTTCAAAGTTACTTCAATTTTAAATCATTAATATTGTTAAATAAATGTTTGGAAATAGGTCTTCTATCATTAGGTGATCGCAAGCCTTCAGAATTCAAATGAAATTCTCTGAATTTTGAAAGACAAATATCCACCTTATTATTCAAAGCGGAAGTAAGCATATGGGTGAGACTTCCGCTTCATTAGCCGTTATAGGGAAATAACGAGAAGAGTAACAACGTGCAGTAAATGGTAAAACTGTTTGCACTACAAACTAGCATGTTCATAATAAGGATAATTAAAATATAAGACACACAAATTTGCAATTTCAAGCAGCAAAACGAGCTGTTTTGTACAGCTAAAAATAGCTGGACGCGGATGAGACCGGAAGCCAGACCCATAAAAATGACAAATGGCCGTGCCCAGGCTTTCGGGAAGAATAAGGTGGATAGCTCTTCAAATTAACTATAACACACACATACAACAAACATGACAGTACCTATATTTTTCCCCCTTTTCTCATTTCATCTAGCACACCTGATCATTATAGACTTCCACAAAAAGGTAAGGGCATTGGTCACATTATTACATCCGTTTTTTTCTATTATAGTGGGACTTTCCATTGACTTCTGTTGTTTTTATATTGAGTCAAACATTTTTTATGTTTTACCCCTAAATCTAACCCTCACTTGAACCTTTCTGCATTTTTACTTTGTTTAGACATTATTTATTGTGTTTATTGAGCTATTTTCCTCCTTTGGTCCCCACAATGTAAAATTTCACACAGGCAAAAACTGATCCAAACACACATACAATTATTCTAACAAAACTCTTCTTTAAAATGCTGTTTGTAGCTGTAAAATACATCCAAATGGATCCCACTTGTAAACCCTGCAATACATATAGTCAGTGAAGAGAAAACCTTTTATAGAAATAGTTGTTAAATTCATTTTAAACTGTTTTCTTAGTATAAAATCTGCCAACAATCTACTTAGGCTACCCACTAGACGATTTTCAAATCTTAAACGATTTTAAAACCATGGGAGACCACAGACATGAAGACAGTTCAACCGATTTTTAGCCTTATAATCCTCCGAACGCACACACTAGACGATTCGACCAGACCACGAGACCACACACTTGTCGATTGTAGGAACGATTTCACAGTGACACGAGATCTCACGGACACTCGCGAGATCAAACGTGACTAGAGAAGAAAAACAAATAGAGG
>NW_015649446.1:342264-366452 GCF_001515625.1 Sinocyclocheilus rhinocerous | reverse complement strand
ACGCAACGCAAAGCGTAAAAACACAGTATAAGTCATTATAATCAGTAATTATGTCCCCACTGGATGCAACAAATGCCTCGTTTGTAATGGGTTTTGTCTGGTCGCGCTGGGACTCTGCATCACAGTATGTTAAGTGGCATAACATTTCCATCACGCGCTTGAGTCATTTGGCCAATCACAACACACTGGATAGCTGGCCGATCAGAGCACACCTCGCTTTTCAGACCGATGAGCTTTGTAAAAATCTACGAGTTTCAGAACGGCGGGGCATAGAGGAGAAACAATAATGTGCAGTATGTGGAAAATAATGTGTTTTTTGAACCTTAAACCGCATAAACACATTGCATTACACCAAATACACAAAATGGTATTTTTAGCAACGTCATATGACCCCTTTAGTATGACAATATCTGTAGTCAATAAATGGGGGAAATAAATCCAGCCCATACCCAACTATAGGAAAAAAACGATAAAAGTACTGATGTTTATTTACTGAAGTGGTATTCAGGAACTGCAAATAAATTACTGAACAAAATACTGCAAAATAATAATAATAATAACAACAAACAAAAAAGAGATTACCTAAAGTTTGATTAATATGTACATACAGAACCGGTCAAAAGTTTGGACACATTGCTGTTTTTAATGTTTTTGAAAGAAGTCTCTTATGCTCATCAAACCTGCTTGTATTTGATCAAAACACACACACACACACACACACAAAACCCAGTAACATTCAGCAAGGATGTGTTAATTGATAAAAAGTGATAGTAAAGCTTATGTTGCAGGAATATTTCTAAATCGATCTTCCCTGTAATATTTCATTGTTATATTATAATCCTAATCCTAATCCTCAAATCATGTTATCTAAGTGAGGATGACATTATGAGAGACAGTTCATGGATTTGGAGGACAAACAGAGAGAGGGACAAAGGAATGAGAGACAGAAAGAGAGAGATGGCGAGAGCATTAAAGGAGATTAAAACACAAAGGAGGAAATGAACTGACAATCACAACGCACTGGATAGCTGGCCAATCAGAGCACACCTCGCTTTTCAGACCGATGAGCTTTGTAAAAATCTACGAGTTTCAGAACGGCGGGGCATAGAGGAGAAACAATAATGTGCAGTATGTGGAAAATAATGTGTTTTTTTAACCTTAAACCGCATAAACACATTGCATTACACCAAATACACAAAATGGTATTTTTAGCAACGTCATATGACCCCTTTAGTATGACAATATCTGTAGTCAATAAATGGGGGAAATAAATCCAGCCCATACCCAACTATAGGAAAAAAACGATAAAAGTACTAATGTTTATTTACTGAAGTGGTATTCAGGAACTGTACATAAATTACTGAACAAAATACTGCAAAATAATAATAATAATAACAACAAACAAAAAAGAGATTACCTAAAGTTTGATTAATATGTACATACAGAACCGGTCAAAAGTTTGGACACATTGCTGTTTTTAATGTTTTTGAAAGAAGTCTCTTATGCTCATCAAACCTGCTTGTATTTGAACAAAACACACACACACACACACACACAAAACCCAGTAACATTCAGCAAGGATGTGTTAATTGATAAAAAGTGATAGTAAAGCTTATGTTGCAGGAATATTTCTAAATCGATCTTCCCTGTAATATTTCATTGTTATATTATAATCCTAATCCTAATCCTCAAATCATGTTATCTAAGTGAGGAAACAGAGAGAGGGACAAAGGAATGAGAGACAGAAAGAGAGAGATGGCGAGAGCATTAAAGGAGATTAAAACACAAAGGAGGAAATGAACTGAACAGAATTACAGGAAAACAGTGGCACCTGTGACTAGGCATGATACTGGTTAGCCATTGGTGGAGGAGAGCAGCAAATAAAGTCATGTGACCAAAGAGAGAATCATCACTGCTGGTTTTTGTTTAACTGAACATCATCAATGAAATGAATGGGGTACAAGTGAATATTAAATGATAACAACAATATAACACTGTTAATTAATGATATACAATACCTAAACACTGTTAAACCTGGGAAAGAATTTCACTTGTGTTTGAATGTGAAGATTATAACGTTCAGCTTTAATGGTAAAGGAATTGACCTGAAAATCCATTAATGAATACATCAATGCAATGAGAACCACAGTAAAATGAAAAATCAATATATTGAAATCGATCAGTATATTTATACTCACACAGAGGAGTTCACGCACACACACACACACACACACACACACACACACACACAGAATGCCGTCTTTTGCACGTTTAGATACAAAATGCCTTTGAAAGAACAAATGTAAGAAATGTGTAATGTGTAGAATTTCATTCTAAGTGATCTGAGGAGAAAGAGGAAGAGAGATGAAGGAAGAAAGGAGAAGAAAAGGGAATCACAAAGAATCACATCAGAGGTGGAAAGCAGACCTAAGTGCTCACAGCTAATTTGCTGCGCTCCAACCCAGACAAAACCGTACAGTCATGAATACACGCACAAGCGCTTAACACACTGTCACTTCAGCTACACATGTTCAGTGCTTTAAGTATTCTTGACCTCTCATGAATTTCGCCGCGACTTCCAGCGTGCTCTTGAGATGGCTTTCCTGAATCTGAATGTGAAGTATTAACACAATACCTTTCTACCACCCATATTACAATCTAAAAAAAAGTGCAAACGTCACAAATATTTATTCTCTGGAACAAGAACCAGAGTGTGATGAAAGTGTATTCAGACTGGCATATAACAGCAAACAGCATCAATTATTTACCGGGAGAGGGAAAGTTCTTATTCCCGCTGTACTTGAGCAGCAGAACCAGACATTACGGTCCTTACATCTGTAGCATTTGAATGCAATCAAGATGTTCGATCAGGTTTTAGGCATTGTAAACTTTCCCTTCTCCCTTGTTATAACTAAATTACAGATGCATGTCTAATGTCCACCTCTGGTTCAAAGAGTATTATCACCTCTGCTATCTTCTCCAACGCTAGTAGGGACAGTCGTCAACTTTCTCTTTGAGCTTCAAAGAGATTCCAGGGGGGGTAGGAACGATTCCCCCATCCCCACGAGGAGCCACTAACCATGGCCCATGACATACTCAAAAGCCCATAGGACATTGACTCCATTTATTCACAATCAAACTGTTCCAAAATGTATATAGTGTATTCCTGTGTTGTATGCATGTTCCTAGGTTATAGTAGCTTAGTTATAACCAGTGTTGGGGAGTAACTAGTTACATGTAACGGCGTTACGTAATTTAATTACAAAATAAATGTAACTAATCAGTTACAGTTACTAAGAACAGAATTTGTTGTGGGTGTATGAGTGTGAGATTTCCCGGCCTGAAATTTTTTTCCCAGTTGAGTTGATGTATATGCTTTTATTTATTATTATTTTTTAATTAACAATTTTTTCCCCAAACCATTGTTAGATGCAGTGTTTCCTGTAGTTATGCAAAGATTTGGTTTCAAAAACAGTATCAGTAAACTATTTCTTATGATTTTAAATCTGCATTGAACTTCAGATCAATCTCAAAGTAAAAGGCGGTACTAAAGTCTGATTTTGTGGTGGATGTGTTCAAATTTGTTCATCTTAATTCAAGTGATGAAGGATTTTGAAAGTCTAACAGTGTTGAGCACTACTGTAAGGTTAACCCTGCATGGTGTAGATGTTTGAAAATGATTAATAGTTGCAAATAAACATTCATTAGAAATTTAGAAAAGTAATCAAAAAGTAATCAAAAGTAATCAGTTACATTACTTTTATAAATTAACTGAAAAAGTTACACTACTATTACATTTTAAATAGGGTAACTTGTAATCTGTAACCTATTACATTTCCAAAGTAACCTTCCCAACACTGGTTATATCTCTGTAGTACTGTAGTGAAGCTCCAATTACTTGGATCTAGACATATGAATGTATCACTGCCTTAATGTTTTCCAAACCCTGGCATGTTAGGTATCAAAATGACTGTCTTCTGATTCCTGGGTTAATGGTGTATATTATGTCACCATAATTTGCACTATGCTCTTTTTACCATACTTTGACTTAATATTGGACAAATCCTCCAGACCACCATAAATCATGCGAATAAGGTGTTGCCTGAGACAAAGAGAGACCTCTCCCGCTCAAAATTCACACCTCTACATTGGTCAATCTGCCAGATGGGTGTGACTGGTAGAACCATTAAAAATCCCTAATCCAAACCAATCTTTGCTCAAAACCTTTCTTTTTGAGACGGACACTCTCCAAGACTCTTCAAAACTCTCCTCTTGAGTTTGATTTTCCGGCAGTTTTTAATCTTCAAGTAACTTCGATTCGCTGTGGACTTTCCTATCTTCAGAAGAACCCGAGGAAAACCTCCAGCTCACTCCTAAAGAACTCATCAAGAACCTCCGTGTCTACCGCATCAGGAATCTTGTTCAGAAACAAAGCCAATGCAAGTAACCATTTACAACTATTTAGATGCGTGTTAAGTTTGAGCCCCTTTTTAAAGTGGTTTTTGATTCTTTGATGATTCTCAGTAGGTTGTGGTTAATTGATGTGAAATACTGCCATTCTTCTGTTCTTCTCTCTCTTTCCTTACTTTCCTTCATTCTGTATATATGTGTTTTGCTTGGTTTAGTTGTACATAGCTATAGTTTCATTTATGAAATCCCTTATATTCACAATTGATTGTCTCTGTGTGCTGCTCACAATTCAGAGTCACTGAATGTTGATCCTTGCTACATGCTAAACTGCTAGTACTGCATAAAGTAGGAAAACTATTCTTCCTTGGCCAGGAAAATAATCTTTCCTAGAATTGATAAATGATTATATTGTCTGCTCGGTGGACGGACAGATCAAATAATTGTCATATCAATTCTGCTACAGTTAATTCTAAGATCTAATCTAAATATTCATTATTAATTATAACCAGTTATAATTAATCATAAATATTTCCCTTGTTGCGCTAATTTGCTACACATGACTCATGTGAATGATAAAGAGAGAGCGGGAGAGAGATCAAGTTAGAGAGAGATGATAGATAGAGACAGTAAAGATGTTCTGACATTCAGAAAGGGATCTTGAGGCGAAGACTACCACATACATCCATCAACAACACACACACATAAAAGACCACATATATAAAAACCCCATGAAATCAAAATGATCTATATAATCTACAAGTTAGTGTACATGACATGAGCCTAATTGCTTTTAAAAAATTAGCCTTTTGATAAGACCCACCCAAACCTTATTAACACGGGACAGAAAGCTGCACTTGGCATTTTTATGCATTTCTTTGTTACATTATACGAGTGATTCAATTTGACATACAGTGATTCTTACTGTTTTTCTTTGAATTTTCTTTGAATCCACAAATTCTCCCTAAATTCTTCCTTTTCACACCCATACTTAAAACTCGAATATACACAACTTACAATTCAAGCTCTTTCACTACAAATGTGAGGCAGTGGCCTACTCACTTTATTTTTTAATTACGAAAGTAAACTATTTCTTATATGTGCGAGACTGTTTTTGTAGAGGTAAACTAACTGGAAGCGGCTGACAACAGAAGCCTTGCACATTCAGGTTACAAATGGCCGAGTCTGCTCTTGAGTTAAAAATAAGGTGGATAGAGTGGCTTAGCTGTTCAGTGCTAGATTGATTTATCATTGGTGCAGAATAACCTGCACGTGGACAGGCCATCAGGCCACCCTTTTGGCAGGTGTGACTGCAAACAAACATAAACAGAGATCGACTACCAAGGTCACTGCAAGGTAACATGGGGAGAGTAACTAACATGAGTTCTGTGTGCAGTGATGTGATTGGTGAGTTTTTGAAGAGTGGCCCAGTGAACGCTAGAGGTGTGTTGCCCATTGTCTTAATTAGGTCACCTCTGCAAGAGAATCTTCCTAATAATCAACAGGTTACGGAGAGTAATTTGTTTATTTTCGATTACTTTTCATTTAGCTTCTACAGTACTGAAGGGTACATGAATGTTAGCATAAAAATTAGGATTTTTACTTAAGGGATGGAAAGGTACTGCAGTTGGTTTGCAGAGATGATGTTTAAAGCATACATAGATAAGTTTCATAACATTTCTTAGAATTAATCAGCTGTTTTAATGAACATAAAGATAAATTAAAGTCTCATTAAACTTCCATTGGGAGCAAATAAAAGAGGAGACAAAATTACCTAAAAAATGCAATTACAGGATATACAATAAATAAAAATGGATAAATTTTTATATGTTAGAGGTTAACAGGTACGGAATGGGGGGTATGTTAAATATAGTCATTTTTGTTTTAATGATGTGCAAGTCAACATATTTAAGTATATAAGTATATTTAAGTACTGTATATAAGTCAACATATAATTATGGAACAAAATTACCGTTATGAAAGGTAAAAATGGAAATCATTTTAAGGGGCAAATATCATCCCTTAACGGAAAAGTGAATTTCTGTCACTGCTGTCATAACCACTGAATAGAAAATGAAAAATATGAAAAGCTTCATAGTCAGGTGTCCACAACTGGCCCAAATCATGCAAGGTCAAGGTACAAAAAACAACCAGCAAAAATAATGTCTTATCGTTGTAAACAAAATCACAGAAAAAATCAAGATACTTTTTGTCAATATCACACACCCTTAGGCATCGAAAATATCTTTTTCTTGGTATCAGAACTATAGAAGTCAATGGAAAGTCCCCGCCAAAAAAACATATGTGAATTTGCCAGCTGTATAAAAAAGCTAAGAAAAGGTGAAACAAGATGGCGGCGTCTCTTTGAATTATATGATGGGAGCAGTCAGGTGTAACAGCTGGAACATAATTACATAATGCAAATACAGCTCACCTTATCTCACTCAAATAAGTATGACCTTCATCATCACTATCAGCTCTTAAAAAACAACCCTACGTTTATGTGCAACTGCCCTTTACTACCTAAACATACACAGACTATATAGAGCCTGGCTAATGCTGCTTTTATACAAACTAACATTCTACTGGGAGGTAACATGTATGTGCTGAGTATTGGATTATACACACATCTAGATGACAAAATGACGACTGCTGTTATCCTGAACAGAGGGTGTTAATCACAGTGGACTCCTCGGGTCTGGTTCAGAGTCCTCTGCAGTGCTGAGATGGACTCTGACTGTGTGGGCTGAGCTAGTTTTCCTCTACTAAACATTCACAAGCTAGCACACCGTTTCAAGTCTAGAGGCTTTTAATGCCATAAACAAACCAAGCAGTTTAAAATATTCTTTATAAACACCATAAAATCGCACTCCAGGCAAGGGGTCCTTTTGTGCAGTCTAGATACAAAAAAAATTCCCTAGTTACAGGGATGTATTTTTACAAGTATATTGTTCTTTTGTGTGGGAATGTTGATTGTATATAGCGCAGTGCAGCACTCTACAGTGCCGATTTAGAGTTAATACATTACTGAGAGTGTTACTGAGATTAGGAGCCTCTTATAGTCGGAGTGTAAAGCTGTGTGTGTATGTGTGTGTGTGCATCTTGAGGGATGACCAGAGAAAAGTGCAATGGCAGCAGATCTGGTGTGCAGCTCAGCACTCACCATCAGCCCCCCCGTCAAAGCTCAACCCCACCCCTAGAGAGGGATTCTCCTTGAGTTCCAATTTGAACAGTACAGGATAATGCTGAACCACACCATCTCTCTTTCACTTCTACATTCACACACAGATAAGACTTTCACAATCAATGAATTCCTGCATCAAATTTTTGCACAGTTTTTCCATCTCTCCACACACACATACACATTTTTGAATGGCCAATGCAGGCAGGCTAGAAAATTGAAGATGTGTGAGATACACATACATATTTCACACTTAAAACTGACCAAAACCCATCCAATGCATATACACACACAGATAATATGCATATTTACAATAAAAAATCATCTTGACCTGCAGCCGTAAACAAATTTTTATGAAAAAAACTTGACAATTTTTTATGAAATACCAAAACAAAAGTAAACTATTACAGAAAGTTTATTGGATAATGAGTTATAAGTTTATGGACAATGCTATGCTTCCAACTTTGTGGGAACAGTTTGGGGAGGGTGCTTTTCTATTCCAGCATGATTGTGCCCCAGTGCACAAAGCAAGGTTCAAAAACATGGTTGGATGAGTTCGGGTATGGAACAACTTGACTGGCCCACACAGAGCTCTGACCTTAACCCCATCGAACACCTATGGAATGGGCTGGAACGGAGATTGTGAGCCAAGCCTTCTTGTCCAACATCAGTGTCTGACCTCACAAATGCTCTACTGGATAAATGGCCAAAAATTCCCACAGAAACACTCCAAAATCTTGTGGAAAGCCTTCCACGTAGAATGGAAGCTGTTATAGCTGCTAAGCTATAACATATATTAACGTCTATGTATTTAGAAGAGAAGAATAATATGTACAAATATATCATTTAAATATTTTCTTCCATAATAATTACATACTTTTATTATATAATTTAAAAAAACATCTTCTCTTAAGGAGTGCGTTGTTCACAGCCCCTTACTGAGATCAGTAGGTGGTCTCTGTAAGGCTGCATAAATTAAATGCAGGGCTAATCTTATTTTCTAATTGCTCTTGACAGAGGCTGCGAACATCCATCACAGTACAGACCACAGCACAAAGGACGTCACCGTAAACAGAGCAAAGCACAGCTCACGGTACAGTACAAAGAGAGGAAACAGTCCAGGCAATGAGCGATTGACAGAGTGGTGGAGCACAGAGAGGCGCAGGGGCGTCTGAATATGGGTAGAAGAACAATTTATAAGTCAAAGAAAAAACATGCCTATCATGCCACTCTGTATCTCTTTTTTGTATCTCATACTCCCTCTCTTTTTGAAGGAAATTGATGGGTATGGGAGTGGGTTTCTTATCAGAGGCATAAGGATCCTGTTCCGCTGAAAAACTGCAATGCAGATACACAGAGAACAGAGAGACAGAGAGAGGGAGAGGCGAACTTAAACTCTGTCAGTAATCCCCTCAAATTTCAGTAACATCCCATTCAGCCCAGCACCTTTTTAGGATTCTCACATGCCCATGCACATACACATGTCTGTTTTTATATCATGTTAGGGAGTTTTCATTGTTTTTATACTGAGCTAATGATATTGCTAACCCTAATCCTGTCTTTAAACCTTTGTACATTTTTTTATTTATTATTATTCATTAAACACTATTTAGTGTGTTTATTACACCATTTTCATTGCAGAGACCATTGGATTTCAGGTTTTACTATTTTCCTCACAATGTACACAAAACCTAACCACACACACAGTCACCTTCAAAACACCTTTCCTTACACCAAATCCAGTGACTCTTTCTTTTGTGACTTGACTCTCTCTCTTTCTCCGTTTAGCTTCATAATCACTCTGAATCATCCTTCCCTCAATCTACAGTGGCACTTATGATTAAGACATGTTAATGCAGGGCAAAAAAAACGTGGTTCCTTGTCTTAAACCATTTATAGTGCAGTTTCTGGTCAACCTACACACTTTCTAAGAGTCACCATTTTTTTCACCATTCTTTTGTTTACCAGAGATAGCGACACAAATATGAAATTAACATATACACTGCCACCTGGTGTCGGATATGATTAAAATAACACCCACTATCCTTCTTACTAAACAATTTCCTGCCCTGTAAGATTTTATTTCATGACATGAAAAGGGCCAGTAGAAAGAACTGACAATGGTAAATATACATAGAGGAACCTTTCCTTACACCAAATCCAGTGACTCTTTCTTTTGTGACTTGACTCTCTCTCTTTCTCCGTTTAGCTTCATAATCACTCTGAATCATCCTTCCCTCAATCTACAGTGGCACTTATGATTAAGACATGTTAATGCAGGGCAAAAAAAACGTGGTTCCTTGTCTTAAACCATTTATAGTGCAGTTTCTGGTCAACCTACACACTTTCTAAGAGTCACCATTTTTTTCACCATTCTTTTGTTTACCAGAGATAGCGACACAAATATGAAAGTAACATATACACTGCCACCTGGTGTCGGATATGATTAAAATAACACCCACTATCCTTCTTACTAAACAATTTCCTGCCCTGTAAGATTTTATTTCATGACTTTGATGAAAAAGGGCCAGTAGAAAGAACTGACAATGGTAAATATACATAGAGGAGGCCTGAGGAGTGTTGTAACACGGGGTGAGTCGTAACACCATATATTAACTGTGGTGAATAAAATAAAATTCTCTCACCCAGTTGAGATTGTTGATCATTTTAAATATCTTGGCACAAATATAGATCGTAAACTGAGTTTTGGGGATAGCACTAATTATTGCTTTTTAAAAATGCATGCAACGTCTGTTTCTAATATGGAGAATCAGTAGGTTTGGAGTGAATCAGAACATACTGGAGATTGCTTACAAATCATTGGTTGAGAGTGTGCTGCTGACTTATAATTTAACCTTCTGGTATGGGCACCTTAATTGTAAGCAGAAAAATAACATGCCAAGGGTCACTAAAAATCATTGGTAGACCACAGAGTAATTTAGGTGAGGTGTACACTTCAAGTTGTGTTAGGAAAGCAGAGTGTATTCTAAAACACTCTACTCATCCTTTGTATGATCAGTTTGTTCTATTGCCCTCTGCGAGACAATTCTTAATGCCTACAGCAAAGATAAATATTTATAAAAGATCCTTTGTACCTGCTGCAGTTGGATCTATTAATCAAAAGGCTATGCGATTTAGTATGGTGGTTTTAATCTGTGTTTTGTGTGGTATTTGTTTATATTCGGTATCACTGGTGTGGTCAAAGACACATTTCAACCAAGGTTGATAATAAAGATGTATTGTATTGTATGGAACTACAGTACAGTGGTGAAATCACCATGACCACCATCTGCTGATAATGACAGAAGGTGCAACACCATTTTTACAGCACAAAATAAATAAATAAAACAAAAAATTATATAGAGAATAAAGACAGAGAGCAGCCTATTTCACATCTGGTCATAGTTGGATAGTTTGATTAATTGTATGCAGGAGCAGATTTGCTTGTTCAGTTTAGTATAAATTATCCACAGCTTTTCATTTATGCGACATGTAAAAAAAAAAAAAAACTGAAATATCATAGTTGTGCAGCCCGAGAGGGTTGTTAACACTTTCCAATGTACTTCTGTACAGAGTTAAACCTCCACATAGGCCTACTGACTATTTTACATATTATTTAATGTAATTATTTTTGTTTAGATTTATTTGCTTGTTTTGGATTACGGTGCTACCTATATGCTGTTTACCACTTTGTATTAAAATGCTTAACGTTAAATGAGGATGGGGTGGTAAAAAGGAGTTATTATCTTTTCTAACAGTGTTACATCTCGTGCTAGAAGGGCAGTGGTTTGTAACCACAACACTCTTTATACTTGACACTAATTTCTAGTTTATAGATAATGTGCACATTTTTAAGTAACTACTGTAATTTGTAGCAGACAAAACTAAAACTTCCAAAAATAAAATTCCCCTATTGTTATCTAGTATTATATTATTATTCCAACTCACCCAAGCTGCATATTAAAATGTAATACGAAAAACTATTAAGACTATTGAAATGGCTACGCCTTTTATGTGCCTTGTTTTTTTTAATGGCAGCTCAAATTAATAGCCACTTGTAATTCCCCCAACAAACGCAACGCGTTGGAATTCCCATAGAAACTAATGTAACTGACAATTAATTATGCGTGCAACGCCTGCGCGCTCTGAGCCCTACGCATGCGCAGTCCCGCACGGTGTCTGGTTACTACAGTGGATTTGGGAATTCCCCAGGAAAACACCTACGCAGCCACACGGCCTTTTCTGGATAAACTGGGCAACAGCAAGCCGCTCACAAGGGGAGCAATTTGTAGTTTTATAATGCTCCGGACATGGAGGGAATCTGAGGCTTGTGCGACAGCGCTTGCCGCTGTTGTTTGGGAATTTGTCCAGAAAGAGCTCATCTTGTTCCCATAAAAACACCAACAAGCGTCAGACGGAATCCATCTGGATAGAAGCGAAAACGGCGCAACAGATAGTTGTTTGTCAGGACAGGCAGTTTCTCTTGTTATAGCTGACATCATTTAAACGGCTGATTTATCTATAAATGGAGGGGGTGCACGATATTCACGGTGAATCCCGGAGACAGAATGCACGGCCTGCACCGAGCTACGCTATGGAGAAAAGGGGCGCCGTGGACTCTGTCCCGGAGGACTGGTGTGACAGCGGGCTAGACTCCTTAAGTGGGGTCGGACTCGGTTTTGAGGGTCCCTACGGCACTTACACCGAGGCCGAACAGATGTGGACACCTGGACGGTCTGTGTCTGACATCCCTCCGTCGGACGAGTCCGACAACAGGAGTACCACGGATTGTGTGTCGATTGGCGGCGGAGAGAGGCTGGACTCTGCCATCGGGGACTCGATTAATGAGGATGCGGTGGTGGGGTGCCTCTCCGACGGGATCGGCACCATGATCCTGGGCGAGCCTGCAGGTACAGACAGACTGGCGAATTCAAACACTGAGGAGGGTCGGCAGCGAAGGGAAGAGCTCTTCAACACGCTCAACTTTCTGTCAGAGGACGGTGACACGTACGTCTATGTAGTTTTCTATTACCTGTACTTTTGAACAGTTTGGAAGGCTATTGGATTTAGACTGTAAACATGTCCTCTTGTCTCTCAGGGTACTTCATTTGGCACTGATTCATGAGCAGTGGGGTGTTGTTCAGTGCCTGCTTGAAGAAATTGTGGTTAACAACAGCTGGACTCCTTACCTGGACACTCAAAATGACCTGGGCCAGGTAAATGCACACCAGTGTTGCCAGATCTCTCTAGAAAAACAAACAACCTGCTCTGACAAGCCAGCACCTGTGGATAAAAAAGAAAAGCTTTACTTTCAGTGATTTACTGTTGCATACAACATCACATATCAAATAAGGCAATACATTTCATGGTGCTGTTGAAGTCACCATATCATTACAATTCTTATTTTTTATGGAATA
This sequence comes from Sinocyclocheilus rhinocerous, assembly GCF_001515625.1. Classification (NCBI taxonomy): domain Eukaryota; kingdom Metazoa; phylum Chordata; class Actinopteri; order Cypriniformes; family Cyprinidae; genus Sinocyclocheilus; species Sinocyclocheilus rhinocerous. The sequence goes on along the minus strand of NW_015649446.1, from coordinate 353,447 downwards.
TTGCATTGTTTATTATAAATAATTTATTGGTGCCTGTAATTTAAGTCCATGTGCACTAATAATCTAGTATTAAGTATTAATAATCTAATCTCAAAAATTAACTATGCACATTTTTACCTTGAAATATTTGTTTCAAAATTGCAATATCAGTTCTGGTACACTGACTTTTAATAAGGTGAAATGTTTCTGTTTCTTTTCCACGCTCCCTCCAAAAGTCTGTTCTGGGAGTTTGGAGGTTTGGTGGATTTTATTACACAAAATTACTTTACTGCAGCAACAAATGCATATGTACAGCTATCCAGTGTAATTACGACAACTTAACTATAGGGGGCTCCAAACTTGCAAAAATATACAAAACTATATACTGTTGCTTTAATGAAAAACATTGATTTTAACATTCACCTCCCCTCCAGCAACCTGTCACTCACATGACATCACAGCAATTAGCAAATGACAAAGATCCAATCAAATCTCAAAGGACAAAATCAAGTCCCACCCTACTTTCTTTTTTTTTTCCAAAAACTCCTGTATACACCTATACAGAACCCAAAACCTAGCAAGGCCAAATACACAATTGTACTCTGGAAATAATGCAAACCGCAGCTGACCATATTAATATGACTTTATAAAAAACAAGCCCAGAGTCACTTATAATAAGTGTGTATGGCAACACTGACGCATCATCGGTGCGTGTTCCCTATCTCTAACTTTTTTTCACCCTCCCCCCTCATTTGCTTAGACCGCTCTACATTTAGCAGTCATCGTAGACCGGAGTGAGTGTGTTCGGGCACTGTTGTGGAGTGGAGCCAGTGCGGAGATCCAAGAGAGGGGTGGAAACACACCTTTACACCTGGCTGTCAGAGAGCTTCGCAAAGAGTGTGTGAGAGAGCTGACCAGCTGCTCACGGACCCCACCAGTGCACCTGAACATCACCAATTATGCAGGTACAAAGTCAAGCAAATTTATTTCACTCTGATGAATATCATTGTTTTTATATATCTATGTTTTGCATCCTGTCCCTTTCTCTGTCCATCTGTCTCTTTAAGGTGTGAGTGCACTGCACCTGGCTGTACGTAGGGGCAATTGTGAGATCATCAATATGCTGCTGGAGGCTGGAGCAAATGTAAATCAACGGGTGAGAAATTACCATTTGATTTAAATCAGGGTTATTGTAGTTAACTAAAACTGAAACTAAAATGAAAACCATTTAAAAACATTTTCGTTACTTGGAAAAAAAACATTAATTGAATTAAAATATTTTAAAAACTTTTTTATTTAATCTAGTTGCCAAGGCAACATTTCTCATTTTAATTTATTTTAAACTGATGTACTAAAATAACAAAGTAAAAAAAAAAAAACAACAACAACGATAGACTTTAAAAAAAACAAAAACTAGTAGAAATGACAAAATACAAAATGACTAAAATTTTTAATAAAATTAATAACAAATTATAAAACTAAAAACAGATTCAAAATGTTAATAAAAACTATAATAGTACCTCAGTGCTACTAAAATAACACTAAATTAAATATACAACCATGTTTTATGAAAGAACATAAGGTTCTTCTCGAGTTGTGTTATAATTAATTTGAGTGTTCAAAATTTTTTACTGTTTTTTTTTTTTTAATCATTAACTCTGATTTTGTAGGATTTGGGGTCAGGTCGGTCTCCATTGCACTGGGCGGTGGAAGGTCAGAGGTCAGAGGTAGTGAAGTTATTATTGAGCGCTGGCGCATTGCCGAATCAGCGCTCATATGCAGGCCACACCCCATTCTACTGTGCCCTTTACCGACCCAACAAAGAGGTGCAGGCCCTACTTAGTGCCCATGGGGCCACATACACACAGGACGATGAGGAAGAGGAGGAGTACCGAGAGAGTGAGGAGGTTAGAGCCAAATCCACACACACTGACAGCAGAATGCTTAACGGTCTGCTTCTGTACTTATTATTTCTCTGTCTGTCACAGGAGGAGTTTGATGATGTCATCATAAATGGACAGCGAGTGCTGTAGCTGTAAAACATGGACACAACTCTGCCATCAGACCCCTTGAACTCCAGCTGAACGATTGTGGAGTCTTGAGTGTATTTGGTGGAGACTATTATGTGTGTCTGCGTGTGTGTATTTTGTTTTAAGGTACAGTATGCTGGTTTTGGTTCAGGCTGATGGGAGTGCATAGCTAGATTCTGTTAGTCATGGAGGATCTAAGTTATTTAAGCCTGACATCACGCAAATCCTTTTAAAGCTGTAACAATGGAGGCAGCTTTTCATTTAGTAAAACCTCTCATTGGCCCATCTGGTGTATGTTATAATAAAGGGATAGTTCACCTAAAGATGAATATGCTGTCTCACCTTTATGGTGTTTCAAGCCTGTATGACTTTTTCTTCTGGGGAATAAAAAATGTCTTAAATTTTTTTTTGAAAAGTGTTTTATGTGCACACATTAAAAATCAGTGGAGTCCAGTGTTGTTTAGGCTACATATACTGTATCATACCTTTAGGCAAAATGTCTTTCACAGAAGAAACAGTCATTTGGGTTTGGTGAGTAAATGATTTTAATTTTGGGTGAATTATCCCATTAAAGGGTTAGTTCACCCAAAAATGAAAATTCTGTCAATAATTACTCACCCTCATGTCGTTTCAAACCTGTAAGACCTTCGTTCATCTTCGGAACACAAATTAAAATATTTTTGATGTTTACGTTCAGTGGATACTCTCCAAAATGGCGCTATAGGGTGACGCGGAGGAGACGAATTGTTGAATAAAGTCTTTATTTTTTTTCCTTTGCGCACAAAAAGTATTCTCGTAGCTTCGTATAATTGCGGTTGAACAACTGATATCACATGGATTATTTTACAGATCTCCTTGCTACATTTCTGGACTTGGGAACCCCTGTAGCGCCATTTTGGAGAGTATCAGCTGGACGTAAACAGCGCATGCTGTTCTGTGTCGGCTGCATCACACAGTTGCGTTGCTGTCTATGCAGGGTCAGACAGCTCTCAGATTCCATCAAAAATATCTTAATTTGTGTTCCGAAGATGAACGAAGGTCTTACAGGTTTGAAATGACATGAGGGTAATTAATGCCAGAATTTTCATTTTTGGGTGAACTAACCCATTAAGAACCAAATACCCTAGAAGATATCAAACACGGTACATTGCATGTCTACGGCACATGCGAGCAGCACGGCTGTGATACTCCCACTAGTGGGTAGATTCATTATGTCCACAACATGTGTTGATGTACAAGGTGACAATAGTGGCTTTCTTTCTGTTTTAAAATGAAATTATTAGCCAGATTTAGCTGAAGAAACCTTGAAGAGAAATTGAATGGTTTTTAATAAACTTGTTGACTTACTATTACTGCTACACCAACTATTGGCTGTTTATTTAGTGGAGTGTCACGCTTTCCATGTGACCTCTCGATTGCATTTTGTATAATTTTTTTTACAGTACATATTTTTTATTTTTCTCCTATAATGGGTCTTGGGGTGAATATGATAGGTGGATATGCAGTCGGTCAGACAGCGGTGAAAAGTTTTTATAGCGCCGACTTAAAAAATTTATAAAATTACAGACAGCACAGAATTCTACATTACAAATGGCAGCTCAAAACTTTGAACTGAATGCAAAGAAATATAATTAGAGCTAAATTCTTGATCTAGGGACGTTCATACTTTAGTCTCATCAAACCGCTTACAGTTATACCATGTGGGGGCATTATGGTTGTGGACATTTACAATCACTTGTTTATAGGCCTATTTCAAATTTTCTGTTTGTAGGGGTGAGCTTGAAATTTTTCGGTGATGATGCTGATTGGTTCGTTCTGTTGGTAATATGGAGGCTCCTTTGGAAATCAGGGCTCCTAATCTACTTGTACTTGTGAGTTGACTGTATACTAGTGAGCAGAGTAAATATGTCCTGTTTTAAATGATAAGGTTAATGGTTATTCATCCATTGAGAATATGTCATTGGTTTGACCTTGTGCTTTAGGAAACGATGCCACAGTAACAGCTCAGCGTAGATGTAAGACAATCGAGAGAGGAAGGAGCAACATTTAGGGATTAATGAAACAAGTGTAGCCATGTCTTAAAAGTTGAGAAGTACAGATCATTTTAGAGGAAGCTGGATTTGCATGTGAATGTTTCTAATCCATGTATAAAGAAACAGCGACAGATCGTTCCTTTCATCTGTACATATTACTGTTTACTTGGTGATGGGTGAAATGACTGAAAATCTCTTAGAAACCATTCAAAAGGACAATAAACAATAATGACAAGAAGACTTGTTTTATTTGCACATGCTCATAATCACTCAAATACACAATTTTCTCATGATGTAGCTGCTTCTTATCTAAACTCAAAGATTGCAGAATGTGTATTAAGTTCGACTGGCTGCTGTTTTGAAATGACATTTCATGCCTGCTTTGTTATTTTTAAACAAACTTTTTACTGCCATTTTTTTTTTAAATTGTTAAGAAATGTTCAAGACCCATTTTAACACCCATTTCAATTCTATTTAAATGATTATTCTAATTACTAGTGCTATATTTAATGGTTGACCAGAAATTAAATCAAGGCTGTGGGGATTGTAAGCACAGTGTGTTCATTATTTTAATTTCTAACTCATTTTTAAAGGTAGTATCAGTATTTTTTTCATGTAAGAATGAGAGGAAGTATTTTGAATTACAGTAATAAGAATCGGGGGGTAAAATGAGCCTAATTCTCCTGAAAATAGTATTAGTTACAATGCAAAGAGTCCTAATAGTGGAGTTTTTCTTTATGCAAATGAATACGTTTTTTTTCTTTCTTAAATTTTAAAATGTGACCTGGAAACGTCCTTGCGAGATTAACAGTTTAAACCTCTTCTAAATGACCCCTCCCCATCCCCCACTACTCTGATAAGGTGTGGTCTTCAATTCAATTTGATTCCTCAAATTTTGCCTGTTTGACTGTTCACCCTTCCAAGATTCTGTCTGAAAGAGCTCAGGGTCAAAGCTCAGCTCTGAACCTATTAGTGGTATGTTCGGTAGTTCTTCTCCAGTATGCACAGAGTTACAGATGATCCAATGCCAAACCCAGCATACAGTGGTTCTGAGAACTTGGCCTGAAATCTGTGGATGAGCTCCATTGTCTCAGAAACAGAGTGAAAGGACACAGATCCTCTGGCGTAATCCAGGTACACACCAATCCATGAGGCACGAGCTGCACCCGGCAGATCTTTATCCATCTTATTGTGCCAGGCGGAGTATCCCGAGTCTGAGCATAGGAGGCTCCAGGATTTATCATTGTATCCCAGAAGGATGTTTGAGTTCTTGCCTTTGCGGCTAATGCTCTTGTAGGCAACTCCAACGGAAAATTCACCATTTCACTCCGCCTCCCAGTAATGCCGCATTCCGCTGAGTGGCTCCTCGCACAGGATCTGGCAAAACCCATCAAACCGCTCTGGATGATCTGGGTAGAACTGGGTTGTTCTTTCCTGGATCACCTGGCGGGCGTCCAGCGGATGACGTTAACACGTAGGCGTAGCGTAAACTCCGGTGAGAATATGCTAGTCTCGCGAGAAACTAATTTTGTTTACAGCAAAGGAAAATTGTGGTGATCAGTTCACAGCAGTGATAGAAATGAATCTTTTCCAATAAGTTTAAATAGATTTTTTCTTTTTGATTTTTTTTTTCTAATTGTGTGCATCATCTTTTCAATCAAATTCTTAAATTGAATCAGTCAATTAGAATAATAAGTCATTTGGGCTGTTACCAAGCAAATGAAATCAGTATTGACAAAATTCATCTTTGCAACGCAGAGGAAACACAGAAGTTGCATCTGAAGAGGCATTTAGATGCTTTTACACACTGTTTAGTGCAAATGAAAAGATACTTTAAATGTGAAATTAAAACCACCAGTAGGTGGCAGCAAGTCACGGTTAATAAGTGAGTCATTGCGATTGAACTGAATTATTTAAACGGAACAAAACAGCGTCATGTTGCTTAGAGACGCAAATTGGAATTATATTTGTTGGCAAAATAGAGCAAAAACAGTCAATATTGTGTCTAAAACGTAAATGTCTTAATATTAAATTATTGCTTATTGAACTGCTGTATAAAATCAATATCACATTTGTAATCATGCTGCTTTTTGGTGGAAAAAACGTCAGTCTTCGCGTGATACTGATTAATATGAAATTATATAAATATATACATTTCTGTCCCCATATCTTGAATTTTGTGATCATTCTAAATGCATTTAAATAAACTGAATCAGACTTCTTACTTTAGCTAACTTACATGGTAGCTCTCTCATGAGTCATGGATGTTAGCAAGACAAATTAACTATTTTGCCTTTTGTCTTTTGGATAATTAGCTGTAAATTCGAGGCACAGGTAGCTTAGGCCCAATCCCAATTCTATTTTATACCCCTTCCCCTTATCCCTTGAAACAGTGTCAAGGGGTAGGGGGCAGCCATGTTGCCCCTGAAGCCGGTGTTCTGACAAATAATGCTACCTATCAGATTATGCTACCAACACTGTATTTATCCTACTGTAAGGGTAGGTTTAGGGTTGGGGTAGGTGTACATGTTAATAAAGCCTCACACTTTATTAATATCATGCTGGAAGCAAAATCAGATAGGTAGCACTTTTCACTATCGAATTATGCTACCATCTGTTTTAATGGGAGGTAGCAAAATCTGACAGGGTAGCACAAATCGTCAGAACACCGGTTTACGCCGAGATAATTCATACCCCTTCGTTTGAAGTGTGGTCCCGAAAAATCTTCGTTTGAAGGGCTGTCTGGCCCTTCCCCTACCCCTACCCCTCCAACCAAAAGAGAATTGAGACACCCCTACCCCTTCACGTGAACGCGTGAAACGGAGGGGTAGGGGAAAGGGGAAGGGCTAAGGGGTAGAATTGGGATTGGGCCTTAGTCTGTTGTTCATCACCACTCACCTCCACAGCAAGACAAACACAACTGGAAAGGGAGAGAAGGCTTCACTTCTGCGGCTCTCTGTGCATGTGCCGATCAATGTGTGCTACACATAGTGCTACACTGCTGTGCTGCGGAGACGCGGAGCATTTCTCAACATTTCCGGACCCGACCTGATATTTTTTATTTGTTTGACAGGGAAAGCTATGCGCAAACAGAAACACACACACACACATATATACATATATTTTTTTATATAAAAAATAAATAAAAAAACACTCCCCAGAAAAAAGGGCAGGTGCTCAAGCCCCCTTTCATGTCTATGTGTGCACGTGCCTGAGAATTACAGTTTCATTTAAACTAACAAACAATACTAAACTTATATTTAAAAAAGTATTCTCACCACAGTTCCCCAGTAAAGGGCTGGAGATTTTAATCAGCACTTGCTCTCTCGGGGAATTGAACCCATGATGTTGGCGTTACTAGTGCCATACAATCTAACCCTTCCAAATCAAAATGTGGATGTACCTGAGTCATGGAGGCCTGTGGGTTGGCCTGTATGAGTTGGCTTATCTCAGCATGCCAGCGCTCTACCGCCTGTAACATCTCGCTGAAGATTTTATCACTGTCAGTCTGAGCCCGCTGTGCATTTCCCTGCAGAGAAGGTGCAACAATCAGCAATAGCATACATCCACACTGCCAGGGGGCAGCACAGAACACTTCATCAAAGTCAGGTGACTTTCAGAGAATGCGATAACTGGGTCATATTTAAGTTGCACTAAGTACATATTATTAAACAACACATTACCTAACTAAGACTCTATACTGTTTCTATCTTTGACAAATTTGAGATGTTGTCACTGAACATTTAATAGTATGTTAGCTGTTTGGTTACTTGTATTTGTATGACCAGCAGGAGACAGCATAGAGACAATGGTAGGCTAGTTTATATAATAACACATAATCTGCCAGAGATACATAAAAATTAAGATTCCATGTACTACCATGTTTCAAACTGACAACAATTCTATTGTTTTTTTCTCTCTTTTTTCCCTTATTTTTTCCCATTTCATGTATAAATTAATAAATTAGCAATAATACTATATCTCAAAAGTATCTCATTGAACTGTTGGATCTAGATTAGGGTTTGAGTTGTGGTTATGTCTGAAAAGTAAGAAGTACAGAACTATAATTACACTTAAATTACATAAAAGGGGAAAATGTTTTGCCCCAAAGCTTCATTAGGACTCTCCTGATTGGACCAACCTTGAGAACATCTACATTGTGTCTGAGTTCTTGAAGTTCTTTCATCCGATCCTGGATAATGTGCTGAACCTCTGTCTGAGTCGCCACCAAGACTTTCTATAATCACACACAAACATATAATACATGCAAAAAAGAAATTAATACTTTCATTTACTTACTCAGAAAAGAATTCTTTTTTTAAAGAAATAATACTTTTATTTAATTTTAATTATATTTTAAAATATATTCACAATATTAATGTTTTTACTGTATTTTTGATTTAATAAATGTGGATTTGGTGAGCATAAGAAACTTCTTTCAATAACATTAAAAAATTGTATAAACTTCTGACCAGTATTATAAATGTATCCTAAATGATTCTGATAATATAATCTTTTGTTTAAGCGTCCAAACCTGTGACAGTCCACAGAGTGTAAGGCACAAGGCATAGAATAGGGCTAGTTTCAGCTGACTCTTTACTCTAGAATGTTTGTCAGGAGAGGTACATTTTTCAAAGTCCAAGCAGATCGCTGAAGATTTATCTTTAAAAAGCTATTGAACATTTCTACTCTTATTTCCAGGAAACAATTAATTACATTCCTTATGAAACACAAAATGTAAACATTATTTTGTGCAAGCTTTGGTAACTACAATACTAAACCACTGTTTTAGCCAAAGATCACTGCAATTTAAATAAATGTATAACTTCATAACATGTAAACAAGTTGTGACAACTTTCTCTGACTTGACGTTTATGAAAAAATATCATTATATGTTATTATTCTAATATATTATTATTATAATTCAAGAAGATATTGAATTAGACACATTTTGTCTACACATTACAAAACACATTTTGGTACTTGGACTTATATGTTCTCAGATATGACCCCTTGATAGTTTGCCCCAGTCTATTCACAACAATTATAATCTTATGTCTCACCTGTTTCTCTGTGCGTTCATCATCTGCGCTGACTATGTTGTGGCTGCGATGTTCTCTTACTGTACACAGCACACAGATGCACATCTGGTCTGAGCGGCAGAAAAGCTCTAAGCCTTTTTCATGCTGTGGGCAGATCTTCCGATCCAGGTGTCCCATCTCATCCACCAGTTTGTGCCGTTTAAATGTGGCTGATTCGTAATGAGGTTTGATGTGTGTCTCACAGTAATAAGCCAGGCACATCAGACATGACTTCACTGCTTTGTTCCGCCGACCAGTACAGAAATCACACAGAGCATCACGCTTGAAATATGGAAATGGGGTGAGCTCACGCCGGGGCGGTCGAGGCTCCGGGTTGCCTACGTGGGGCACATTACGTCTGAGTATGGGTCGAGGAGTGAAGGTCGCCTGACACTGTGGACAACACCGAGGTGGTCAGAATGGTCCCAGTAGATCTTAATGCACTCCAGGCAGAAGGTGTCTCCACACGGGACGGTGACGTGGTCTCGCTGGGTGTCTGTGCAGAGAGGGCAGGTGTATTCGAGGTAGTCAGATTCTGCCATTCTAAAACAAACGTGTGAGAAAGAAAGGTGAATTGAAAGAGCAACTGAAGCAGGAACACACCCGTATTTATAGATTAGAAAGAAGGGTGGAGGAAGGGACCTTGTGTTGCTGAACTGAGATGAGCATGTCTACAAACACAGTAGTTTACATAGATGAGGCACATGTAACTGGCTCCAGAAAAATCATTCAGAACACAATTTCAGCATTATAGCATATGTTAAAGCAGGGATAGTTCATCACACAGAGCATCACGCTTGAAATATGGAAATGGGGTGAGCTCACGCCGGGGCGGTCGAGGCTCCGGGTTGCCTACGTGGGGCACATTACGTCTGAGTATGGGTCGAGGAGTGAAGGTCGCCTGACACTGTGGACAACACCGAGGTGGTCAGAATGGTCCCAGTAGATCTTAATGCACTCCAGGCAGAAGGTGTCTCCACACGGGACGGTGACGTGGTCTCGCTGGGTGTCTGTGCAGAGAGGGCAGGTGTATTCGAGGTAGTCAGATTCTGCCATTCTAAAACAAACGTGTGAGAAAGAAAGGTGAATTGAAAGAGCAACTAAAGCAGGAACACACCCGTATTTATAGATTAGAAAGAAGGGTGGAGGAAGGGACCTTGTGGTGCTGAACTGAGATGACCATGTCTACAAACACAGTAGTTTACATAGATGAGGCACATGTAACTGGCTCCAGAAAAATCATTCAGAACACAATTTCAGCATTATAGCATATGTTAAAGCAGGGATAGTTCACCCAAAAAAGAACATTTCTTTAAGGTTCTAACAATTCGATGAAACTCAGATAGCCAAAGCACTCTATCTCTTTCTGCATATATGTACTGCAGTTAAATTTGAAGCTGTTTTGTCTATAAATATGGAAACTGGTTAGAATAAATTTGTCTAGTCAGTGCTTGCATTCTGTGAGTAAACTACAGTGACATGACAGCTCAGTGTGTACTGTAAACACTCAGCCTAGAATTATGCAGGTAGATCATAAACACAATTAAATGCTGGATCTGAAGAATGCCAAGGTCAAACTGATCGGTGTCATGAAGGGAAACTCAGTACAGCATGCTTTAGATCGGTATGTTTATTTCTGCCATTACCCGAGCGTAATTTTCCTGGAACCTGATGGATCTGTCTTCTACACAGATGGTACTATGATTATTATTTTATTTTGGATAGTTGTGCCCACTGTTTTTGTGTCATTTCAGTTTTTTATTTATTTATTTTTAATTTTACATTATTTTATTTTAGTTTAGTTTGAGAAATGTTTTTACATTTCGTATCCATCTTCGTTTTAGTATCCACCTTATTTTCAACATGGAACCTATTTCCTGTGAATGTATGATTCATTATCAGCTAAAGGTAAATAACTAGCAGAATAACAAAGTGTGGTAAGTGGTGAAAGTATTTGCACTACAAACCAGTTTGTTTATGATTATGATAATAAATTAAAACAATATAACAAATACCAGTTTGCAACATCAAGCAGCATAAATGTCCTTTTTTTTTTTTTT